>NW_006408746.1:1081005-1092673 GCF_000296735.1 Chrysochloris asiatica | reverse complement strand
TTAAGTAAGAGAGTTAAAAAAAAAAAAAAAAAAAAAAAAGCCCTCTTTCAGTACATAAATAATATTTAGCATTTCATTGGGACACTACTTTTCAACAGGCCCTCGCCCTACAACTCCCAACACAAAACTTGATCCAGTTTGTTTTCAGTCAGATTTTGTTCATCCAGTTTGTGATCAGAGTGAGAGGTCTCTAAGAGAAGAGGGACACCACGCTGGACAATCTGGGGTCATCGGTAATGTTCAGAGTCACCAGCAAGACTCCAAACAGGGAGATTCAATATTTTTATTTCTGTGATATGCTACTTGAATCATCGTCAATTAGCCAACATGACAAATTCTTAAAAGAAACAACATGATAAGGAGGTTGCTGCTTTCTTTGGACTACATTATTGTAGTCAGCAAATGTAGACAGTCTTAACAAAAATAGCCTTCCTTATTTGCAGTTATGGAGAAAACTTAATTCTCTATCTGGCTTTATTTTTGCTGGACAACAATACACAACTGATAAGCTATAAATGATACAGTTTTATGTTATAAAAATACTAGCTTTTTCATTTATTTTTATAGGCATTCTCCATATTATCAGCCATGAAGGAGGGTCCAAGTCTCTTCACACCTTTACCAGCATTTGTTATTTTCTGTTTTTTTGAACTTCATGCAGTTGGTAGTGGTAGCTGGACACCATCCAGTTCTGGTGTCAGAGAAAATGTTCTTTTTCACAATGAAAGCAACACCATTCCTCTCGAATTTGTAATTCCTGGCACAGTAAACCATATGATTGTCGTATTCAAAATGGCCCAAATCAGTCCATTTCAGCTTACTAATGCCTACGATCTTAATCTTTATGTGTTCCATTTCATTTTTGACAACTTCCAATTTTCCTAGATTCATACTTCATACATTTCATATTCTGATTGTTAATGAGTGTTTGAAGATGTTTCTCCTTATTTTGAGTTGTGTGCCATTAGCAAATGAAGGTCCTGAAAGCTTTGCTCTATTCATGTCATTATGGTCAACTCTACTTTGAGGAGGCAACATTTTGAGTGCCTTCCAACCTGAGGTGCTCATCGTCTGGAACTATATGTGACAGTGTTCCACTACTGATCATAAGTTTTTCAGTGGCTAAACATTCAGAAGCAGTCTGCCTCTCCTTCTTCTTAGTCTGAAAGCTCCACTGAAACCCGTCTACCATGACTGTCCTTGCTGGTAGATACTAGAGGCATAAGTTCCAGAATCACAGTACCACATAAGCCATCATAGTACAGCAAACTAACAGATGAGTGGGAAAGAGAGGAAGAATAGTAGAGTTAACAGTGATGGAAAAATAGCATTGATTAGGGGTAGCATTGCACAGCCTATTATTGTAATTGTTGTCAATAAATAAAAGTTGTATTGGGAAAAGTTGTGTGATTTATATATATACATCAACCAAATAAAAACAGTAGTGGTTGAATATGTTTGCTGTTGTTATTGTTAAGTGCTGTCAAGTTAGTTCTGACTCATAGTGACCCTAAATAGGGTTTCCAAGGAACTGCTGGTGAATCTGCTTTTGTACAATCAAATACCCAAAAATGTCATGGGGTTTAGTTCCTTGGGTTGAAGGTATAGGGTCATAGTTTTGTGAAATACCCATTAATTGATCTAATAATACAATTAGTGCTTCTGTTTTATCTTCTAGTTTGATTTATAGTGCTTGGCTTCTTAAAAGTTTGAAGTGGATATCCATAGCACATCAGTTAGTCTCTGTCCACAACAGAGTAATAGAAGAGTCAAGAATAGGAGGGGTGTATGAAATGTGTGGCTAATTATCTCCATGAATAATTGTCTCCCTTTCCATGAGACCAGAAGAACTGGAGGGTGCCTTTCTATCATTAATGAAAATTGTGATCAAAGATTTAATGGAAGCATTATGATCAAAGGGAAAAATTGCAGAACAGAATTTCAAATTCTCATATATGCTAGACATTCTGGAGACATGGAGGGTAGATGAACCCCTGAGATAATCTTTAAATTTTAAGCCAAAAATGTCCTCTGCAGTCATTTTAAGACTGAACAATAGTTTAGTTTAGAAAAGTAACATCTACCTTGGGGTTTTAGGAACTATCTATAAATGATCAAATTGAGAACAACAAAATTTTGTTGGCTATAAAAGTGTGATATTAATGATACTGCTCAATAATTTTCACATTTTTTTGGATCACCTTTCTTAAGAATGGGCACAACAATGGATCTCTTTCAGACAATTTGTCAGGTAGCTAGCCTCCACATTTTTTGACAAAGATGAGCAATACATTCATTTGTTGAAACATTTCGATTGGTATTCTGTCAATTCTTGGAGTCTGGTTTTTTTCAGTGTTTTGAATGCAGCTTGGATTTTTTTCCCTTCAGAACCATTGGTTTTTTTTTTATCATGTGCTATTTACTGAAATGGATGACCAATTCTTTTTGGTAGTGATTCTGTGTATTCCTTCCATCTTCTTTTGATACTTTCCACATTATTCAATATATTGCCCGTGTTGTTGTTATTGTTGTATAGTGCCTTGGAATTGGTTCTGAATCATAGTGACCCTGTGTAGGATTCTTGAGTAGTCACTGGTGGGTTTGAACCAGCAGACTTGTGGTTAGTGGTCCAGTACTTATCTTACAGCATGACACCAGGACTCTGTTTTGCCAATAAAATCCATCAGTATTTCAATTCCACATCTAATTTGTCCTTCAGTTTTTATTAGCTTGAGAAATGCTAAGCATGTTTTTCCCTTTTGGTTGAATAACTCCAGTTCTTTGCATATTTCATTATAACACTTTGTCTTTTTGAACTGCCATTTGAAAATTTCTGCTCAGTGTTCATTTCTTTCATTTGCTTTACCTACTCTACATTGAAGGGTGTAAAATGGTGTGGAGGCCAGGTCTGATTTCCTGTTTCTTCACAAGGTAGAAGGAAAATCAAACTCAGAAACATTCCAAGGTTGATTCCTATGAAGCAGAGATCTACAACCTCCTCCACCCTATTTTAACACCCGTCATTCCTTCCACAGCACTCTGTGCTTCACATGTGAGTTTGATAATCTGTTGCAGTGGCCACATAGAACTCTTAGGTAATACTAACAATTATGGGGTTTCTTAAGGAGATGAGCATAAACAACTCAGAATGTAGCAGCCTTCCAGTCATAAATGCCTCTACTTTGCTGTACTGCAGGAACACCTCACTCTTGTCTTAAACCTTTTAGCCATGTGGCCCCTAGATCTCTTCCCTGTTCAGGCAAGTGTTACAAACCTCCTTTAGCTAGTCTGTAAATTCCAAAGATACATTCTTCAAGTCAGCTTCCTTCCCCTAGGCACTCAGCTTTACTCCGTCCTTGGGCCGAGAACCACCACTAATCTGTCAGTTTGTTGTGGTGGCTTGCATGTTGCTGTGGTTCTAAAAGCTTTGCCACCAATATTTTAAGTGACAGCAGAGTCACCTATGGTGGACAGGTTTCAGATGAGCTTCTGACTAAGATAGACTAGGAAGAGGAAGAAACAGACTACTTCCAAATATTTATTTAGCACCAGGATACTGAATGTTGAAACATGATGAATTGCACCAGAATATTTTCATATATATTGCTGGAAGGTGAGACCCTCAGGTTGGAAGACACTCAAAATATGACTGGGGAAGAACTTCTCCTCAAAGTAGAGATGACCAGGATGACAAGCTTTGGGACCTTCATTTGCTAGTGGGGAACAAATCAAAATAAGGAGAAACAGTGTAAACATCCAATAATAATCATAATATGGAATGTATGAAGTTATGAATCTAGGAAAACTGAATGTTGTCAAAAATGAAATGGAACACATAAACATTGGTATCTTAGGCATTAGTGAGCTGAAATGGACTGGTATTATGGCCATTTTGAATCTTACAATCACATGACTCACTATGCCGGTAATGACAAATTGATGAGGAATGGTGTCGCATTCATCATTAAAAAATATTTCAACATCTGTCTTGAAGTACAACACTGTCTTTGATAGGATAATATCCATATGCCTATAAGGAATCTATGTGTGGCACTGTGGGATAAAGCACTTGATTGCCAGGTTGGTTTGAGTCACCAGCACTCCTTGGAAACCCTACATGGGTTGCTATGAGTCAGAACTGACTCAACAGCACTTAATAATAGCAACAATTAGGAAGAACAGTCAATACAGCTATTCAAATTTACACACCAATCACTAAAGCCAGTGATGATGAAACTGAAGAATTCTGCCAACTTCTTCAGTATGAAATTGATCAAACATGCAATGAAGATTAGCTTTTAATTACTGGTGATTGGAATGCAAAGGTTGTAAACAAAGAGGAAGGATTAGTAGTTGGAAAATATGGCCTTGGAATATTTGCTTGGAATATTTGGAAATGATGCTGGAGATCACATGATAGAATCTTACAAGATTAATGACCTCTTCATTGCAAACACCATTTAAAACAACATAAAAGATGACTATACACATGAACCTCATCAGATGAAATAAACAGAAATCAAACTGACTACATTTGTGGAAAGACACAGTGGAAAAGCTCTATATTATCAGCCAAAACAAGGTCAGGTTACACTGTAAAACACACCATCAATTGTTTATATGCAAGTTCAGGCTGAAGCTGACAAGAGTTAAAACAAGTCCACAAGAGCCAAAATGACCTTGGACATACACCACCTGAATTTAGAGACCATTTGAAGAACAGATTTGACACATTAGGCACTAAAGACTGAAGACCAGACGAATTGTGGGATGACATCAAGAATATATTACAGGAAGAAAGTAAAACGTCATTAAGAAGACAAGAAAGAAGGAAAAGACTAAAATGGATGTCAGACGAATTCTGAAACGTGCTCTCCATCATAGATATACTAAAGAAAATAGAAGAAATGAGAAGGCAGAGTTATAGAAATTTCAAAGGGCAGCTCCAGAAGACAAAGTCTAATGTTATAATGAAATTTGCAAAGACCTGGGGTTAGAACACCAAAAGGGATGAACACGATCAGCATTTGTCAAGCTGAGGGTTGAATTAATAGTTATACTTCCTTGTTCAAGCTACATTACACCAATTCTTCAAGGTCCTACTCAGTGTTTTATGTTTTAGGCAAGGGAGCGTATTTTACATGGGTTGTCCCAGGGTTTAGAAGAAGTGATGTCCTAGAGATGTTTTGGAGACAGAAAGAACACAATTTGGATTCTGATTGTGTGCCATTTAATACGCATGAGATGTGGAACAAATGGCTTAACTATTCTGGGTATTTTCTCACATGTCAAATGGGAATAATAAAAATAACGAATTTATAAGTTTGTTGTGAGAGTTACATTGTGTAAAGTGCTTAACACAGTATGTGTTACATAGTAAGTACTCAGTATATTTTTGTTACCGTTACTCTATCAATGTCATGTTGTTATTGCTGTTAGCAGTAACTCCCAACTCATGGAGAGTCCATGCATAATAGAATGAAACACTGCCAGATCCTGAGGCAACTCCATGATGGTTGTGGATAGGCCCATTATGATCACTGATCAGAGTTTTCATTGGTTGATTTTCGGAAGTAGATCACCAGGTCTTTCTTCCTAGTTCAACTTAGTTAGGAACCTGCACTTGAAGCCTTTCAACATCACGTTGTTGTTGTTGTCAATTTCGACTCATAGCAACCCTGTATAGGGTTTCCAAGGAGCAGCTGGTGGGTGTGTACTGCTGACCTTGTTCCCAGCCCATTGCTGATCCTATAGCACCACACCAGGAGTCCGTTAAGCATCATAACAAAACACAAGTCTCCACTGACAGATGGGCAGTGGCTGTGAATGTCAATGGTATAAGAACTTTAAACTTAGTTAGCAAGCAGTTCAGGCTAGGGATTTCTGAACTAATATGATATGTAACTTTAAGCAATTCATTTGTCAAACGGTTACTCTGTTTCTGCAAATGAAGAATTGAAATGCTGTTACAATTGGTTTTAAGTAAGATTATGATAATTTAAAACCTAAATAAATAGTAGAGTTCTGTTGTGGTGTTGTAGGATAAGCACTGGACTTCTAACTGCTATACAGGGTTGCTATGATTGGAAACATCAGCAAATAAATATTAATAATTTTTGCCTCCTTGTGATAGGCAAAGTTTTGTTTCATAGACTTGGGCAAGATTCACAGTGGATTAGCAGTTAAAATGCAATAATCCCCACCATAATGAGATTTAATATGATGTAATCATCTCATGATGAGAACTAATGAAATGTAGTCAATTTCATGATGAGATCTGCTATGGATAACCAATGAATTAAAAGATAGTTTCCATAAGGTTGTGGTCTACAACACCTTTTATCTTATAAGAGATAAAAAGAGAGAGAAGTGAGCAGAGGAGGTACCATCAAGAAAAAAGACCAGGGAGTAGAATGTGTCCTTTGGTCCTGGGGTCCCTGCACTGTGAAGCTCCTACACCCAGAGCTAAATTGCTGCCAAGATGCTTGGAGATATCAAAAGAATGCTGGGCCTACTGATACTGAAAGGAGACAAAGACCTTTCTCCAGAGCCAACAAAGAAAAAAGCCTTTCCCTAGAGTTGCCACTCTGGATTTGGACTTCCAGACTCCTAAACTGTGAAGTATAAATTTCTGTTTGTTAAAGGTATCAACATGTGGCATTTCTGTTCTATATGGCAGTACTGAATAATTAAGACATTCCTCATTGGAATCTGTAGTTGTGTTTGTTAAATAAAATTAATATTTTGTATTTATAGTGTGCCTTTCACTCAGGCATTAATAAAATATTTCAAATATGAACAAACATAGAACTATGAACTTGCTCAAGGTTAAGGACTTAGTAGGATTGTGACAGAAGAAGCAGGGTAGTCTGTGACTGAAAAGCAATTAGAGCAGAAACTATCTTCTCCAAAAGACTTCATGTTTATGCTTAAACAGTAAATAGAAAGCCCTTTGTGCACCTCACTAGCTGCTCCATTAGGAAGGGGTGGCGATATGAAACCAGATCTTCAGTGTAATATTATGGGTGTCTGGGCCAACTGAAAGGAATCCTGATGATGCAGTGGTTAAAGCCTTGGGCAATTAACCAAAAAGTGGGCAGTTCAAACCACCAGTTGCTCTGCAGAAGAAACATGTAGTCTTTCTTCTTCTTTTGTAAAGATTTACAGTCTTGGTAACTCCATGGGGGCAGTTCTACTCTGTTCTTTAGGGTCACTATGAGTCAAAATTGACTCAGTGTAAGTGGGCTTTGGGTGAAGGGCTAACAGCAGACATTCTTCTTCCATCCTTTTGTGCTTAATTGTAACATAAAAAATTTTATTCCCCCATAAGGTTAGCAGCAAATGAGGAAAGATCATGTTGTAAAAATTATTATGCTCTTGGCTCTTTTAAGACACTTTACTTTGACCCACACATCTCAAGGTATAAAATTTACCATTGTTATTGGCTCATGAGCTTTTTTGTCAAAGAGTTGTAAAGAGCAGTGGTTAATCTCTTGAGCTACATTGTCTGGGATTGAACCCCAGCTCAGGTTCTCTCTAGTAGTGTAAACTTAACCCCTAAGTCGTTTTTTTTTAGTGGGGATGACAAAGATGGTGCTGTAGGATAAAGTACTGTACTGTTAACTACAAGACTGTCAGTTCAAAGCCACCAGTCACTCTTTGGAAACATTATACAGGGTTGCTATGAGTAACAACTGACTTGATGGCACTTAACAACTACCACATGAATTAGACCAGCCCCTGGGCCATACTAAAGGTGAAATTAATACATGTAGTAAGTTCCACAGCCAAAATTGTGTGCCTAACTGAATTGTGATTCATCTGGAAGGTTGAGTTGGAGGGAACCCCCTCCCCACCCCGGCACAAAGCTGTTGTCATTGAGTCAATTATGACTCACACAGGACAAAGTAGAATTGCCCATAGTGTTTCAAAGACTGCACTCTTTATGGAAGCAGAGTGTCCCATCCTTCTCCCATAGAGCAGCTGACATTTGGGTTCGCAGATGAATTCTAAGCACTGTACAAGAGCTCTTTGAATTGGTAGAAGAAGTTAGCTTAAATAGAAATAATTTATATGAGCATTTACCATTAAGATATTAACATGAATCATTTCACAATCAAGTTGTACCATTTTTGCCTTCCTCACTAAATTTCCAAAAGTTAGTACAGCCCAGAGGATACATACATGACTTTTAAGTTGTCATGAAACTCAAGTCACTACCTTGGTTTCTTAATCTGTATGCACAATGGTTCGAAACAATACTTCCTGAATAGAGTTGTTGGAGATTGAGGTAATGTTAGTAAAGCAATGAACACAGTTTCTGACACACAATACTGAATACACTATTAATAGTGAATACTAATTATTGCTATTTTAAATAACATATAAACATACCTGATGTTTCTAGTTTTAATGATCATCATCACAAATTCAAATGTAGCCAATATTGAGATTTGTCAATGTGGATTTAAAAGTAACCATTTTAGAACAGTGCTTGGCTCATAGTAGGTACTCATATAAATACTGCTCAATGAATACCTCAGTTTACCCACTGAGGAAAATAATGTTTTCTCTCCTCTGTTAACCTGACAGCAAAGTCTCTAGTTTCTTACTTTGTTTTACCCGATTGCTTCAGGTCAGTTTAGCTGAAAGAAATTGTTTATACCATCATTCGGCTCTGCTGTTGCTATTCTAGTCTTGATCTGAATCTGTTAGAAGCAGATGAAAGAAGTCACAACCAGTTGGCATTAGAGTTATGTTATGTTAGGTTAGGCTAAGTTAGGCTAGGTGCTGTCCAGCTAGTACTGACTCACAGAGACCTTATGAACAGAATGAAACACTGCCTGGTCCTGCATCAACCTCACAATTGTTGTTATACTTGAACCCACCGCTGCTGTCACTGTGCCAATCCATCTTGTTGGGGTCTTACTCTTTTGTACTGACCCTTTGCTTTACCAAGCATAATGTCCTACTACAGGGATTGGTCTTTCTTCATATTGCTGAAGTATGAGAAATGAAGTCTAGTAATCCTGGCTTCTAAAGCAACAATAGTGATGTTGGCCCAGGATCGGGCAGTGTTTCGTTCTGCTGTGCATAAGGTAGCTATGAGTTGGTACAAACCCAATGGCACCTAACAACAACAACAAGAAGGAGCATTCTGGCTACACTTCTTCCAAAACGGATTTATTGTTTTTTTTTGGTAGCCTATAGCACTTTCAATATTCTCCTTCAACACCATAACTCAAATGCATCAATTCTTCTATGATCTTCCTTATTCATTGTCCAACATTCACATGCATATGTTGTTGTTGTTGTTGTTAAGTTCCATCAAGTCTATTCTGACCCATAGTGACCCAGAATAGGGTTTCCAAGGAGCAGCTGGGGAGCTTGAATTGCCAACTTTGCAGTTCAAATGGCTTTGTAGTTTGGTGTGTTAACACAGTGCCACAGTAGGACTCCTCACATACATGTAACACTATTGAAAATACCATGGTTTGAGTCAGGCACACCTTAGTCCTCAAACTGACATCTTTGCTCTTGAACACTTTAAAGACGTCTTGTGTGGCAGAATTGCCTAATGCAATACGTTGTTTGATTTCTTGACTGTTGTTTCCATGAGTGTCGATGGTTGATCTGAGCAAAATGAAGTCTTTTTGAAATGAAGACAATTTCAATCTTTTCTCCAGTTATATTGATTTTACTTATTCATCCAGTGTTGAAGATTTTTGTTTTCTTTACATTGAGCTGTAAACCATATTGAAGACTGTGGTCTCTGATCTTCATCAATGAGTATTTTAAGTCCTCTTGGCTTTCAGCGAGCAAGGTTGTATCATCTGCATATTGAAGGTTTTTTAACGAGTCTTTCTCCAATCCTGATGCCATATTCTTCTTCATATAATCCAGCTTCTCCGATTATACACTCAGCATACAGAGTGAATAAATATAGTGAAAGAGCACAACTCCGGTGCACACCTTTCCTAATTTTAAACCATTCAGGGTCACTTTGTTCTCTTCAAACAGACACCTGTTGGTCTTATGAGCACAATAAGGTGTTCCGGAATATACCTTCCCTGAAATGTTGCCGATAGCTTGTCACTACACAAATGATCAAAATCCTTTGCACAGCTAATAAAGCACAGGTAAACATATTTCTGGTATTCTCTTCTTTTATCCAAGTTCTATTTGAGGTCAGCAATGTTATCCCTCGTTCCAAGTGCTTATCTGAACCTGTCACGAACATCTGACAGTTCTCTGTCAATGTACTGTTGCAGCCATTTTTGAATTACCTTTAGCAAAATTTTACTTGCATGGAATATTAATGATATTATCTGATGTTTTCTGCATTTATTTGGGTCACCTCTATTTGTAATGGGCACAAATATGAATCTTTTCCAATCAGTTGGCCAAGTAACTGTCTTCCAAATTTCTTGGCATAGGTGAGTGCCTCCTGTGCTGCATCAGTTTGTTAAAAGATTTCAATTTGTATTCCATCAGTATTTGGAGTTTTCTTCTTTGCCATTGCCTTCAGGTCACCTTGGACTTCTTCTTTCAGTATCATTGGCTCTTGATCATATACTACCTCTTGAAATGGTTGTACATCCATTTCTTTTTGGTACAATGACTGTGTATTCTTTCCATCTTCTTTTGATGCTTTCGGTATCATTCAAGTGTATCCATAAAATCCTTCAGTATTATAAGTTGAGGCTTAAATTTGTACTTCAATTCCCTCAACTTGAGAAATGCTGAGAGTGTTCTTTTCTTTTGGTGTTCTAATTCCAGCTCTTTGAACATTTAATATTAGTATTTGACTTTGTCTTCTGGAACTGCCTTTTGACATTATCTATTTAGTTCTTTACCTCCTCATATCTTCTATTTGCTTTGGCATCTGTCTATATGCTGGAGAGCAAGTTTCAGAATCTCTTCTGACATCCATTTTTGTCTTTTCCTTCTTTCTTATCTTCTTAATGACCTTTTGCTTTCTTTCTGTATGATATTTCTGATGTCATCACACAATTCTTCTGGTCTCTGATTTTTAGTGTCTAATGCATCAAATCTGTTCTTCAGATGATCTCTAAATTCAGGTGGTATATGTTCAAGGTCATATTTTGGCCTTTCATGGACTTGTTTTAATTTTCTTCAGTTTCAGCCTGAACTTGCACATGAGCAAGTGATAGTTGGCTCCACAGTCTGCCTCTGGTCTTGTTTTGGATGATGACATGTTGCTTTTCCACTGTTTGTTTCCACAGATATAGTCAATTTGATTTCTGTGTATTCCATCTAATGATATCCATGTGTATAGTCATCTTTTATGTTGTTTAAAAAAGTTTTTTGCAGTGAAGAAGTCATTCATATTGCAAAAGTCTATTATGTGATCTCCAGCATCCTTTCTAACACCAAGGCCATATTTTTAAACTACTGACTCTTCCTCTTTGTTTCCAACCGTCACTAATTATCAATATATTTTTGAAAAGCTTTTATTGTGAATTGAGTGATAGTTTACATGGCAGAACATCAGTTTTGCACTCAGCCAATTGCATTTTGTTTCATTGCAATGATTACAATCCCTTCCATGCACCATCAGTTAACAATATTTTCCTCTATCTCATCTTTTCTTTTCCTTTTTTTATTTTCAGACTTCCTATGAATTTATTTATTTTATTTTATTATT
>NW_006408746.1:1074190-1080345 GCF_000296735.1 Chrysochloris asiatica | reverse complement strand
ACTAGAAAGCAATGGATTTCTTCCTTCTGCCACAAATTCCCCCAGCTGTGTGCCTTCCAACCTTCTAAATATTCCTTTATATGTGATGTGGTTCAGAGTTCTGTGACCAGCCCCTGAGCCTGCTTGGTCGGGTATTGTGTGTTGTTGTTGGCGGAGCTCCTTTACTGCACTTCCACCCAATCCACCATCTTGTTTGTTCTCTCTCCTTTTTTTGATGTATACAAAAACACACAGGAGCATATAATTATTTAAACAACCAAAGGGCATGTTTTGCAAGCCAGTCCTCCTGACCACCAGGACACAGCCTTTCCCTTTCCATGAGTCCAGAGTCCTCAGCTGCTTTTTCTCTCCATGCCATAACCTTTGCCTCCATCTCCAATGTCACTACTTCTCTGGTTAGGGTCCCACATTTAGCTCATGCTCTTCCCTCTTGTTGGTTCTAGGGTCCTCTGTTCCTGGAATGTAAGATTAACTATTCCTCCCATTTTGTTATACAACTTCTACATTTACAGTTGTGATAATCGTAATTAATCCTGTTCAATCAAAAGAATCCTATCACCCATCTCCTTTCACCAGACCAATCTAGACAAGATGAAAACTATTCAGTGGGGAGTCTACCTTCCCCGCCTCACTCTAAAACTAAACTCTCTCTTGAAAACTTGTAAGCCAGTCACTTTGTGCCTTTATTGCCACCCTCATTTTAGGTAGCCAAAGTCTATGTTCCCTGTCCCTATCAATCCTGTGTACAGAGGGGATAGGCTTGATACTTGATATGAAGACTTCTTCCCTTGCAGTTGGTATTTTGAGTTACTACATACATAAGTAAAGGTCAAGTTAATCAAATTGTAGCAATTTACATTTGCTTTCTTTATCCAATTTTTTAATCTTCCTCTAGTTGAGTTCTCATCATCAAGCCATCGAAGTTAGGTTAAATGGGTACTATCTACAAGTTTGGTTCTTGTGCACCTCTCCCCACTTCATACCAGTTGGGTGCGTCACTCTCATCTCTCACCCCCAGTGGCTAGGTCACTGTCTATGGGCTCAGGAGTTCCCAAGTCTCTCCAAACTTCAGACCTATAAGCCCTTCCTCTTCTTGCTCTCATCTCAAGGTTGACAGGTGTCTATGGAACATGGTTGGACTCAGTCTATGTCTTCATTACTGCCTTTCCCCGACTTCCACTCACAAGTAGACCAGTGTGGTCACTAGTGAGCTTATAAGTCAGGTTGTGTGTTCCCTTTGAGTTTCAGTCTTGGGAGGGGGTTTGTTCTTAAGGGACTTCATGACTTGCTTTGATGGTTCCCAAGCAAACAGCTTGCTTGTTCTTGTAAGAGCCAAACAGTCTACTTTTTTTTTCTGCTGTTCTTTCTTTCAAGAAGTATCTTCTATTCCTCTAGCCTCTCCAGGTTGGTTTGCCTGTCCTTTCAAGTGGGAATGTCTCACCTCAGAAGGTTCTGGATTCTACCTAAGGTCCTATACTCTGCATAGGCTCCACAAGAATCCTGTTTCACTGGGTAAGTTCTAGAACACCTTTTAGATATTCTAATGAGTTATAGGCTGAAGACTGGCTTACAAGCTTTCTGTAATTTTATTTCCCAATGTTTTTTCTATCACACTCAAATGTCTATTTTACAATAGTAGTACAGGGAAACCAATATCCATAAGACAGTCAAGCACTTTAACATTATTTCCCCTCTTTCACCCATTCAGACTATGCCTTGATCTCTGTATCACAGAGCCCTGTTATTCCAAGGTTGAGTATGTCTTACTATTTACCCCTGTCCCATTTAGCCCATGCAAACATACCAAAGTATTCTCTTATCTTCTTTGTTCTTCAAACCCCCACACACATCTTGTGTATTGTCCTCCCCTTCCTTGTATATTGCCCTCCCCATCACCTGAGCTATGATGTGACTATCCCCTAACCTGTGCCTTACGGTCTCTTCCCTCCCATCGCTGGTAACCAACAAAGAATTTTTTTCTTTTAGTATGAACATCTAATCTTAAGCTTTTACAGTAATGGTCTTATGTAATATTTGTTTGTCCTTTTGTGACTGACTAACTTCACTCAGCATAATGTCTTCAAGGTTCATCAATGTTATGAGGTGTTTTGCAGCTTCACCGATACTCTTCAAGGTAGCATAGTATTCCATTGTGTGTATGTACCAATGTTTGTTTATCCATTCTTTCATTGATGGTCACTTAGGCTGTCTCCATCCTTTTTCTATTGTGAACAGTGCTGCAATAAACATTGGTGTGCAATTTATCAATAATTTTGATTTCATGTTTGATCAATTTCAGAATGAAGAATTTTGTATAATTCTTCAATTTTGTCATCACTGGCTTTAGTGGTTGTTGTGTAAATTTGAATAACAGTTGTGTTAATTGGTCTTTCTTGTGAGCATATGAATATTAAACTATCATAGACAGATCTTGAGATGATCAAAACAGATCTCAAAATGGTCTTTTTGATGATGAATGCAATACCATTTATCCTCAATTTGTCATTCCTGGAATTGTAAACCATGGGTTTGTTAGATTCAAAATGGCCAATACCAGTCCATTTCAGCTCACCAATGCCTAGGATATAAGTCTTTATGCATTCTGTTTCATTTTTGACAATTTATAATTTTCCTAGACTCCTACTTTGTACATTCCATATTCTAAATAAATGTTCACAGCTGTTTCTCCTCATTTTGAGTTGTGCCTTATCAGCAAATGAAGGTTCTGAAAATTATACTCCATTTGCATCTTCCTAAGTTGTAATTTTGAGTGCCTTCTAGTCTGAGGGGCTCATCATCTGGCACTATATCTGACAATATTCTGGTGCTCTTACCCTTATATCAATAGTCAATATTCTGGTGCATCTGACAGTGTTCTACTCTTATTTATAAGGTTCTCAGTGACTAACACTGAAAAAGTATATAAAGTGTGTTTGGGGAAACATTTTTAAGAGTAATAGGAAAATATAGAACATATTTCATTGGGTTTAAATACTTTGCATGCATTTTGGAGTTTGTATTCTATTCACTTGAAGACTAACTTTGACAAAATTTTGGTTAGTATTTTATCTCATCCAGGGTCATTATGATTTGGAATAGACTCAATGGTACTTAACAACCACAGTAAGAACAATTTACTCCACTTAGCTCATTATGGTGCAGTTGAGTTACATAGAAAAACTATGGTTATTCTAACCATAGTCTGTAACTCTAATTAAATGACTAGGTGTTGTTTTTAAGTGCCTTTGAGTCAGTTCTGACTCATAGTTACTCTGTACAGCGTTTCTGAGGATCAGCTTGTAGGTTTCAACTGCTGACCTTGTTGTTTGAAGTCCAGCGCTCATTCTAAAGTGCAATATCAGGAATACAAATGATGCTGTTGTTGGTGTTAAGTGCTGTCGAATTGGTTCAGACTCATAGTGACCCTGCATAGGGTTTCTGAGGAGTAAATGGTGAGTTTGAACTGCTGACCTTGTGGTTCAAACCAGCATTTTGGTCCAGTGCTTATCCTATAGTGTCATACCACAACTCAAAACTATTGGATTGTGTTATTGTTAAGTGCTATCAAGTTGGTTCTGTCTCATATTGACCCTGCATAGGGTTTTCAAAGAGCAGCTGGTGAGTTTGAACTGCCTACCTTGTGGTTCAAACTGACCTTTCAGTCCAGTGTTTATCTTATAGAGCCATACCAGGACTTCAAATGACTGGGTAATATTATGCAAATAAGGTGTTTGGGACTCTAGCATGAGAATCAGTCAGTTTTACCATTCTGGCTGGGTTTAAAGATAAGCCATCTTACAAGCAAAAGTGAGAAATCTCATGACCATCAAGAAAAAAGAGTCACAAGTGAAGCACGTCATTTGGACCCAAAATCCCTGCACAAAGAAGTTGTGCAGTAAAGTGGTGGAAGCAGTGGCACCAAGAGCAGAAGACAGAGCTTCCCAGCCCATGCAACAAGTAAAGCTGAATGTCTTTGAACAGTAGGGTGCCTTGCTGGGTGGGGTACACTTTGGGCATTTATCAAGAGCACTAAAGGAGCTTTTTTAGTAATTGTCCAAGCAGGGAAGAGGCTAAGGAACTATGTGGCTAATAGAGCACCAGAGAGAGATGTGGCTGTGTGCACAGATCTGAAGGGGCACTCCTGACTGAGGACTGAATTGTGTTATTGAACTGTACCCTTTAACCTGTAAATAGGGAGGGTGGTAGCTCTGCAGAATACACACTGGACTGTGGGCAACAGGGTTGGTGCTTTGAATCCAACAGTTTCTCTGAGGGAGAAAAATTTCTGCTCTCACAAAGATTAACAGCCTTGGAAACCCTATAAATGTCACTACGTGTCAGAACCGATTCAATGGCATCTAGCAACAACAAACCTGTTAAAAAAGCCCATAATTATAAGTATGGTCTCAGTTCTATGTGGCAGACTATTGAGAAGTAGAAAGTGTTGTGAGAGTGGCAGTAGGTGTCTGGAGGAAAGAGGGTGAAGACATGTCGATTTCTATCTTGTAGGAATCTATCTTATAGGAATTGAAGTGTTGATCCTCCTCTTTCCCTCTTGTGAAGTTAGAGGAGGTTTGACACCACCTTCATACCCTTTTTGCATTCATTATTGTCTTATTCCATTAATTTTAATTTTAATATTAGCTCAAGAAAAGTGCATGAAGTTTTTTTATCCATTCATCCATTAATGGACACTTAAGCTATCTCCATCTTTTTGCTATTATGAATAGTGCTGTGATGATCATTGGTGTGCATACATCTGCTTGTGTTCTGGCTGATGTTTCTTGTTGATATATATCAAGTAGAGGGATTGCTGGGTCATATTTTTAACACCATACCATTTTTCAGAGTGGTTGAACAGTCCCACCAGCAATGTAGGAAGGTCCCAGTCTCTCCACACTCAAGCCAGCATTTGTTGTTTTCTGTTTTTGTTTTTTAACTTTGCTGTTAATGTTGTTGTGAGATAATATCTCATTGTTATTTTGATTTGCATCTCTACTGGTGTAGCACAGTGGGTAATGTGCTGGACAGCAAGGTTGGTTTGAACCGTAAGGTTGGTGGTTCAAGTTCACCAGCCACGCCTTGGAAACCTTATACAGGGTTGCTATGGGTTGGAACCGACTCTTTGGCACTTAGCAACAACAACTTAACAATGGCAAATAAAAGAATCCTGGTGTGGAACTGTAGGATAAGCACTGGATGCTAACCACAAGGCTGGCAGTTCAAACCCACCAGGCATTCCTTCGACAAACTATAAAGTATGGTTATGAGTTGGAACAAGCACTTAACAGTAACAAGGTGATTAAGCAAATTGTAGGAGTCCTCCTGTTTCAAATTCACCAACAGTCTCTATGAGTTGGAACTGACTTGAGGACACTTAACAACAACAACAATAGCAAATGATCATGAGCATTTCTCCATTTGTTTGATGGCTGCCTAAATGTCTTCCTTGGTTATGTGTTCATGTCCTGTGCCCATTTTTTAATTGGGTTGTTTGTCTTTTTCTTGTAGGGGTGTTTTAGTTTTCTATAAATTTTAGATATTAGTCCCATGACTAATACATTGTTGCCAAAAAAATTTTCTCAGTCTGTGGCTTCTCTTTTTTTACTCCTTTGCTGAAATGTTTTCATGCACATAAGTTTCTGATTTTGGTGTCCCAGTCATCTATTTTGTCTTCTGTTGTTTGTATGTTTTTTGCAATATTTGATAGTGTATGTATGCCATGTGCTAGAGCCCCTAAGTTTAACCATATTTTTTTCATTTATGATATTTATAGTTCTGGATTTTACATTAAATCTTTAATCCATGTTGAGGTATTTTTTGTATATGGTGTGAGATATGGGTCTTGTTTCATTCTTTTGCAAATTAATTTCCAGTTTTGCCAGCACTCTTTGTTGAAGATTCTATCTCTTCCCCATTTAATGTGTTTTGACTCTTTGTCAAAGATCAGTTGGCTGTATGTGGATGGATTTACTTCTGGTTTCTCAAGTCTGTTCCATTGATCTATGTATCTTTCATTGTACCAGTACCAGGCTGTTTTGACCACTGTGACTGCGTAGTAAATTTTGAGACGAGTGAGTGAGAGGCCTCCAACTTTGCTCTTCTTAAGCAGTACTTTGCTTATCTAAGGTCTGTGTCCATTCTTTTTTTTTTTT
>NW_006408746.1:1067833-1070800 GCF_000296735.1 Chrysochloris asiatica | reverse complement strand
ACCCGATCCACCATCTTGTTTGTTCCTTCAGGTCTGTGTCCTTTCCTTATAAAATTGATGATCGTTTCTTCTGTCTCTTTAAAGAATGTTGTTGAAATCTGGATTGGAATGGCATTATGTCTGTAGATTGCTTTGGGTAGTATTGACATTTTCTCAATGTTAAATTTTCCTATCCATGAACATGGTATAGTCTTTCATTTTCATCTGCAAATAGAGAGAGGTTTACTTCCTCCATGCCAATTTGAATGCCTTTAATTCCTTTTCTTGCTTTATAGCTCTGGCTAAGATTTCCAATACAATATGGTATTAAAGATTGGTAATAATGGACATGTTTATTTGGTTCCTGTTTGTAAACAGAATGCTTTCAGTTTCTCTCAAATGAGAGTGAGATTGGTTGCTGCTTTTGTATATATGTTCTAAGAGGAATTCCCTAGAATTCCTACTTTGTTGAGTGTTTTTATAAAGAATGGGTTTGGATTTTGCCAAATTCCTTTTTTTTTGCATCAATCGATATAATTTTGTGGTTCTTTTCCATTTTTTAATTTATATGATGGGTTACACTGATCATTTTCTAATATTGAATCAGCAAAATGTAAGAAAGAGGGTAGCTTTGTTCTTCCTTAAATGCATTGTAAAGCAAAACAGAATTTTTAGATTCTGGGTTGCTCTCAAATACCCAAAATACTGATATCCATTATTTAAAGACATAAACATGTTTGTTTATTGTAATAATAAATTAACAAAAACTTTTATGTGAAAAAATATGTGCCATTAATTTTCAAGGGAAATAATAATAAGTTATTCAATTTCCCTTTCCTTACCATAGCCCTGAATACAACCTTTATCTTCATTTGCAGTGAGTCAAGGATACAGCTGTGGTAATGCTGGGATTGATGGGACTAGAATAAGGCCAAGTCAGAATATGACTGACTTCTGTGTGTACCCATAGTTCTTTGATTATGGTAGTTATCATTTATAAGTTAACTACTATTTATTCAGTTATCTGTGTACCTGTTTAAAAAATAACTCCTAGAATTCTCACTGCCTGAGATAATGCCTGGATGGAGAGAACAAAGGGGGAATAAAGGAAGGAAGGGGAAAGATTAATTAGTATGGAGCTAGATTGTTGTTGTTATGTGCTGTGGCGTTGGTTCTGACTCACAGCGACCCTGTACAGGGTTTCCAAGGTTGTAAATTTTTACAGGAGCAGAAAGCCTCATCTTTCTCCCAGGGAGCAGCTGGTAGTTTTGAACTGCTGACCTTAAGGTTAGCAGTCCAATTTGTAACCACTACGCTACCAGAGCTCCTTCACGGAGTTAGATAGAGCTAGTCATATAAGTGGACTTAGGAAACATTATTATTATGCTATTGTTATACATGTCTTATGTATTTTCTGATGTCTGTAATTTTGTGTCTTATTCCTGGTGTGGTGCTGTGGGTTAATGCACTGAACTGCAAAGTCGGTTTGAACCGCAAGGTCAGCAGTTCAAGTTCACTAGTCATTTCTTGGAAACCCTATACAGGTTTGCTGTCGGTTGGAATCGACTTGACAGTACCTAACAGCAACAACAACATTACAATTTCTTGGTGATCCTAACCTTAAAGAAAAGTGATTCCAAGACATTTGCTTTATTAGAATTTTAATCTCCATCAGTAGTAACAATACAGTCAGTTGGAAATGTTTTTTAATGTATGATCTACTACTGTTGGCAGTCTTGGAAACCTTATACAGAGTCACTATGAATTGGAAATGACTCAACAGCATTTAACAACAGCACTGAATAATAGAGTACTGGTGTGGCACTATAAGGTAAGGACTGGACTGCCTACAACAAAGTTGGCTGTTCAAACACACCAGCAGCTCCTTGGAAATCCTTGGAAATAGAGGGTTTGGTAGGAGTTGTAACTGATTTGACAGCATTTAACAACAACTATAATACACTGAATAATTCACAGTTCTATTGTGTATTGTTTTGTCTGCCTGCTTTTTCAAAATATTATATCTATCAGCCCTCGTAGCAGTAAGAGCTTTTGAGACTTAAAAAGAACAGAAAGAAACAACTCTAAATTTACCTTTTATCCATAGGAGCTAAACATATTAATTTTGGACTCACACTTATTTTTTGCCTTAAGAAGTATATCAAATAATGTATGGCAATGCAAAATGAAGTACAGTTGTTGAAGTAGTTTTTTGGAGTACTGTTTTTTCTTTGGTTCATTAAACAGAAACTTAAATTGTTATTTGGTGAAATTAGGGTTTTCTTGATGATGTAGGTCTGGCTTGGCTCCCAGTGGAGATACTATTTATGAGGTGATCCTAAAGGAAGTTACAATGTGGTTCTACTCATTAGGAACATGCTATATGGAGCTCTGTGAAGGATTTTATAGTGAAGATAAAAGATAAGGAATTCTCAGGTACATGCTATGGGTCCACAATAATATATCTTATGTACTTCTTGGAGTTAATCCAACTAGCCTAAGATTTAACAAGACTTTATCTAATACTAAACTATGTATACTTTTAGGGGGAAGGACACAGGGTTTTATTAGTTCTTTAGTCATAAATTTATACTAACAGAACATATAATTACTAGTAAGAACAGTATTTTTATTTTTCATTATCAAGTCCTGTAACCAGGCAACCAGGAATCTGATTAATAACTACTGTTTGCTTGACACACAGTTCTCATTGTCCTCAAGGACTTTGCTAGCAAGGCTAGAGAATCTTGAGACAAAGTTCAGAATTATCAGATTATTGCATTGCCTATGTTAATGCATATTAACCCCAGTGTTTCTTCCATTTGGGAAATGTCATTATAAATGTACCCATTATATGCATGAAAATAAAGATAAAAGGTGCTAGAAAATTAAATGGTTAGAAAATAATTTTAGAATACAGTTTTATAAAACTTCAAACAGATTTTAAACTTCATTTAGATCAATTCTGGGTTAACCTATTTATATGAT
>NW_006408746.1:1063427-1066743 GCF_000296735.1 Chrysochloris asiatica | reverse complement strand
TGGTTAGAAAATAATTTTAGAATACAGTTTTATAAAACTTCAAACAGATTTTAAACTTCATTTAGATCAATTCTGGGTTAACCTATTTATATGATAAAAAACAAAAATGAGAAGAAAAATCTAAACAACTGGAATTCACCTCTCTTTCATATTAAATATCGCATTACAAAGTTTCATAGTTTCTACATACGCTTAGTAACTAACTTAAATGAAAGAGGCAAAAATTCAATATTAGATTGAATTTTTAAATTTCCCTAATTAAGTTTAAAAGTACACATACTATCCAGAGCTTACCATACATACATTAAAGGAACTCTGATAGCATAGTGGTTACAAATAGGGCTGCTAATCTCAAGGTCAGCAGCTTCAAACTACCAGCTGTTCCACAGGAGAAAGATGAGGCTTTCTCCTGTCATAAAGGTTTACAGCTTTGGAAACCCTATACAAGGTCGCTATGAGTTGGAACCAGCTTCATGGCACATCACCACCACCATTACCAAATAATAAATTAATGAAGGTAGTTGCATATCCCACTTTGGTTAAGTAGAATTAAATCTGTCTGCCGCATAAATTGTTTTAAGATGAACAAATATCAGTCTCCTAAAATTATGTATACTTAATAGAAGTATAATGCAATGTGTAAATGATCTGCTTTTATTTTGAATAACTGACAGCATTAAAAATTTATTTTGTTGAGAATATAAACAGCAAAAATACAACAATTAACTGAATATAAAACTGGTTACCTGCTCTGTAAATCTTCATCCAATTCACAATAAAAAGTTAAAAAAAAGAAAAGTGGGAATGGTTATACAACTTGAAGAATGTAATCAATGTCACTACATTGTGCATGTTGACTTGGTATATGTTTTGTTGTGTATATTCTCAACAACAAAAAATAAATTATTTTTTACAAACAAAACAAAAACACACCAATTCAACATGTACAACTCACTGACATTGCTTGCATTCTTTGCGTTGTGTAACCTTTTTCATCCTCTTCTGAATTGCTCTTTCTCCTTAACATAAATTCACTGTTCTCTGTGGTTGTTGACATATTTTTAAATACACTTCATTTTTTCAGAGCAGTTTTAGATTTACAGAACAATTGAGAAAATAGTGTGAAGGAGTCTTATTTTTTCCACACTCATTTTTTCCTATTAACATTTTTCATTGTTAGCATGGTACATTTGCTATAATTAATGAGTCGATATTGTTGATACATTTAACCAGAAAGATACAACCTTGTGCTTAATTGACTATGTAAATGCACTCTATTGTATGGATCATAACAAATTATGGATAACATTTCAAAGAATGGGAATTCCAGAACACTTAATTGTACTCATGTGAAATCTGTACATAGACCAAGAAGCAGTCATAAGAACAGAATAAGGAGCTACACTAAGTGGTTAAAAATCAGAAAGGTGTGTGTCAGAGTTATATCCTTTTACCATACTTACTCAATCTGTATGCTGATCAAATAAATCAAGAAACTGGACTACATGAAGAAGAACAAGGCATGAGGTTTGAAGGAAGACTCATTAATACACTGTGATACTGTGATACTCAGATGATTTCATCAGTGAATCCTATTAACTTACAGCAAGCAATCATCTGAGTATCACAGTTTGTTAATGAGTCTTCCTCATTAATATGAGGAATGAATCTTCCTCATTAACATCATTACTTGGATCCTCAACCAATGCCCACGGAAGTAGCAGTCAAGAAATCAAAGGATGCATTGATTTGAGGAAATTTACTACAAAAGCCTTTTAAAAATGTTAAATAGTGAAGATGTCAGTTGGAGGACTAAAGTGCCACTGATTAAGCAAGTCTTGGTATTTTTAATTACCTCATACGTGTGTGAAAGCAGGACAATGTTAAAGAAGACCTGAGAAGAACTGATGCCCTTGAATTGTGGTGTAGGTGAAGAATATGGAAAATACCACAGACTGCCAGAAAAATGAACAAATCTGTCTTGGAAGAAGTACAGCCATAATGTTCTTTAGAAGAGGGTGGCAAGACTCTGTCTCATGTACTTTGGACATGTTATCAGGAGGGACAAGTATCTGGAAAAGGATATCATGCTTTGTAAAGTAGAGGGTCAGTGAAAAAGAGGAAGACCTTCAATGAGATAGATTGACACAGGGTTGCAAAAATGGGCTCAAACAAAGCAACAATTGTGAGGATGCCATAGGACTGGGCAGTGTTTTGATCTGTTGTACATAGATTTGCTACGAGCCAGGACCAGTTCAATGGAACCTAACAATAACAATAGTTTTTTCAGATTTCTTAGTTGTGCTAATATATTTGTTTTCTTTTTTTCCATTCCAGTATCCCATTTAGAATACCACATTACATTTAGTCATAATATCTCTTTAGGCTCTTCTAGGCTGTGACAGCTTCTGACTTTCCTTGATTTTGATGACTTTAATAGTTTTGAATATTAGCCAAATAAATTGTATTGGTATTTGTCTAATATTTTTTCTCATGTTTAAAACTGGATTATGTAAAGTACCATTTTCATTACATTATATCAAGCATATTGTTAGTTATTGTTAGGTGCCTTTGAGTCGGCCTAGACTCATAGTGACCCAGTGCACAACAGAATGAAACACTGCCCAGTCCTGCATCATCCTCACAATTACTTTTACGCTTGAGCTCATTACTGCTGTCACTGTACCAAGCCATCTCGTTGGGGGTCTTCCTCTTTTTTGCTGATCATGCACGTTACCAAGCACAAAGTCCTTCTCCAGTGACTGCTCACTCCTGGTAATATGTCTGAATTATGAGAGACCACGTCTTTACATCCTAGCTTCTAAGGAGCAGTCTGGCTGTACTTCTAACATAGATTTGTTTGTTCTTCTGACAGTCCATGGTATGTTTAATATTTTTCTTCAACACCAAAATTAAATCAATTCCTGTAGGATCTTCCTTATTCATTGTCTAACCTTCACATGCATATGAGGGTATTGAAAATACCATGGCTTGAGTCAGATACATGCTAGTCCTCAAACTGACATCTTTGCTCTTGAACACCTTGAAAGTGGTCTTGTGCAGTAGATTTGCCTAATGTTTGATTTCTTGACTGATGCTTCCATGAGTGGTGATGGTGGATTGAAGCAAAATTTAGTATTTGATAACTTCACTCTTCTCCACTTATCACAAAGTTATGTATTACTCCAGTGGCAAGGATTTTTGTTTTCTTTACATTAAGGTGCAACCCATACCAAAGGCTGTGGTCTTTGATCTTCATTAGTATTTTAAGTCATATTTGCTTTCAGTAAGTAAGGTTGTATCCTCTGCATACACA
>NW_006408746.1:1060141-1061499 GCF_000296735.1 Chrysochloris asiatica | reverse complement strand
ACAGTCATATAGAAAAATTAAGAAGGAGCAAGAAAGAAGAGTTTGGAAATGGAAAAAGAAATAAAAACAAAAGCAGAGCTTGGATAGAATCTAGGGAAGGGAAAGAGAGGAAGAAGGAGAAGAAAGACTAAAAAAAACAAAAACAATGAAACAACAAACAAACAAACAAACAAAAAACAGTGCAGTTGTAGGACCCAGAGAAGAGAAAACTCAGGAAGTGGGGGGAGGCTCCTTTCAGTCAAGGAATTCATGAGGTAGGTGGAGGACCGATATGATGGTTGAGTTTCCAGTTCTAAGTGGATTTCCTATAGTCTTAGGTTTTCTATGTTTAGGGCACCTAATCAGGAAGTAGTTCATGGATATCTTTCAGCTTGCGAGTTTCAATGTTTGTCAGAATCGTAGGGTGGACTGGGACAGAGTGACTGATTATGAAGATTCCTGCTAATCTAATTCTGGCCTAGAGGCTCTGTGGGTTCTTTAAATCTAGAGCAGAGCCTGTCTGAATCCAGGTGACAAGATGGCTCAGTGGGCACCTGTTTTATACTGTCACAAATTTTGTGGCTCAGAAGTCCTGGAGAGTTAGGTCTGCACTGGGGGTAGACGAGAGTGGGAGCTAGCCTCACCTCTGGTATCCAGGGGAGTGTGGGTAACAAAAAGGAATCACATTTATTTTTCATTATCTGTGTGGGTCTGTGCCATCTATCTGTCTCTCCAAAGCTGCTGGTAAAAGTTCAAGATGGGAAAAAAAAAAGAAAAAAGTTCAAGATGGCAGCACCTCATCTGGTTGGCAATCCATTCACCAGTCAGTCTTCTTTTGTTGCCCCTACTCAGCTTCTCCTCCCAGTAGGTATTCAATCCACTTTAACATTTCCTCTGAATCTCGGGGTTCCAGGATTATCCTCTATCTGTTGCTCCCGTAAAGATTTACAGCCTCGGAAACCCTGTACAGGGTCGCTATGAGTCGGAACCGACTCCACGGCACATAACAACAACAATCTTTGCTATAGAGAGTCTGTGTAGTTTGTCTGCCTAGTCCGCCATCTTGACAGAAGTTTCCCAGCTGACAACTTAAAAAAGGATTAGTATTCTAATTGCTTACTAGTTAGGAATATTTGCAAGTATAATAAACACATATTTATCCCGATTCAAACTACTGTTGAATAACCCAAATAACTGTTGTTTTTTTTGCATTTAATATTATGAGCTAATCAGGATGTTGTTGTTGTTGTTGTTAAGTGCCGTTGAGTCTATTCCAACCCATAGCGACCCTATATAGGATTTCCAAGGAGCAGCTGGTGAGCTTGAACCAATGACCTTGCAGTTCAAATGGCTTTGCAGTTTGGTGCATTAACCCACAG
>NW_006408746.1:1057630-1058717 GCF_000296735.1 Chrysochloris asiatica | reverse complement strand
ATTTTAGGTAGCCAATGTCTAAGTTGCCTGTCCCTATCAACCCTGTGTACAGAGGGAATAGCTTTGATCCTTGATATGAAGATTCCTTTCCTCTCAGTTGGTATATTGAACTACTACATCCATAAGTATAGGTCAAGTTCAGTAAATTTACACTTGTTTCCTTTATCAAATTTCTTTATCTTTTTCTAGTCGAGTTCTGATCATCAAGCCATTGAAGCTCAGTCAAATGGGTACTATCTGCAAGTTGGGTGTTCGTATGCATCTCTCCTCACTTCATATCAACTGGATGCTTCACTCTCTACTCTAGGTCCTTGTCCATGGGCTTAGGAGTCCCCACGTCTCACCATACTTCAGACCAACCAACCCTCCTCTTCTCTCTTTCATGTCCTGGTCGACAGGAGTCTAAAGGTAAAAAATATTTTTAAAAAGTTACATAAATGATGAAGATTTAAAAATAACTGATTTATCCTGTAAATTTTTTGTTAATTATAAGTTTAACAGAACTTGTGTTTCTGTTTATACTTTTATTAAAACTAATAAAGTATTATATGAAAGCATGTTGGTTGTTGGTAAGTACCATCGAGTTGATTCCAACCCATAGTGACCCTGTATAGGGTTTCCAAGGAGCAGCTGAACCACCCAACCTTGCAGTTCAAATGGCTTTGCAGTCTGGCACATTAACCCACAGCACCACACCAGGACTAAGTCAAATGTAATGCTTTTAAGTAAGAAATTAATATGCCCTGGTTGTTCTGTGGGTTAGACATTGGGCTGCTAATCTCAAGGTCTGTTCATAAACATCAGCCATTCAGCATGAGACTGCTCCTGTAAAGATTTAGAGCTTTGGAAACTGAGTCGGAATCAATTCATGGCAGTGGGTTAAATGAAAAGTAACAGATTGTTTGCTTAATGGCACAGGAAACTGACTTTTCTAAATTGGAAGGGTAATAAATTTTCAGGCACATTTAATTTAAGTAAATGAATCTTCAAATTTTCAAGTGAGGGGCAATACTATGTAGCAGAAAATGCATTGGAATGAGAATGATCAGTTTTAGGGTTTAGTCTTAGCTTTATGACTGGTGTTGTT
>NW_006408746.1:1048463-1057420 GCF_000296735.1 Chrysochloris asiatica | reverse complement strand
AAAAAAAGATAATATGCATAAACATTCAAAACCCAACATCAATTTGAAGAGAGCAGAAAAATATCTTTCATAAGCATTTCTCTTTAAATCCTGAAGCTGAGAAAATAGTCCCAAAGTGTTTAAAGTTTAACAGTTCTTTCAGCTTGAGAAGTGCTAAGCATATTCTTGCCTTTTGATTTTCTAACTCCAGGTTTTGCTTTAGTGGTTGGTGTGTAAAGTTGAATAATAGTCATATTAATTCGTCTGTTTTGTAGTCATAGGGATATTATACTAGCACAGACTTTGCGATTCTCTTTTTGAGGATGAATGTGATGCCTTTCTCTTTCAATTTGTATTCCATTTTTTGTAAACCATATTTTGATTCATATTTGCCAATACCAGCCCATCTCAGTTAATTAGTTCCTAAAATATTAATCTATGTGTTACTTTTTGTTTTTGACAACTTTCAATTTTCCTAGATTTATACTTTGTACATTCCAAGCTCCAATTATTAATGGACATTTGGAGCTATTTCTTCTCATTTTGAGTTGTGTCCCATCAGCAAATGAAAGTCCCTAAAGTTTTACTTCATCCACATCATTTAGGTCAACTCTACTTTAAGGAGGCAGCTCTTCCTTAGTTGTATTTTGAGTGACTTCCTACATAATGGTTGCATCTTCTGGTACTATTATCAGGCACTGTTGTGCTGACATTCATAAAATTTTTAGCAGTTAACCTTTCAGAAATAGTCAGCCACACTTTCTTTCTAATGTATCTGTCTTGAATCTCCTCTAAAACCTGCCCACCATGGGTGACCCTGCTTGTTCTTGTAGTGACAGTCGGTCTGTCACTATTGTTTTGTATTTTTCCTGTAGGTCTTTCTTTCAAGAAGTATCTTACGTTCTTCTAGCCTCTCCAGGATGGTCTGCTTGTCCTTTCAGGTGGAAATTTCCCATTTCTGAAGATTCTGGATGTAGGCCAGGATTCCACCTATAGTCTTATGTAATGCAGAGGCTCCACAGGAAGCCTCCTTCACTGGGCATGTTGTAGCCCCATTTTAGGTATTCCAATCAGTTATAGGCAGAAGACAGGCTTACAAGCTTTCTATGGTGATATTTCTGGCTATTCCTTTTTCTCCCCCTCCAGTGTCTATTTTATAATATAATGCAAGGAAAATCGAGATTCAAAAGACAGCCAAGCATCTTAAATTATTCCTCCTTTTCTCCATTCCAACCATGTCTCAATCCCTGTATCCCAGAGCCCTGTTGTTCCAAGGTTGTGCATACATCATTATTTATCTCTGTCCCACTTAGCCTGTGCAAACCTGCCTAATTGTTCTCCCATATGCTTTGTTCTTCCATTCCCCTTTCCCTTCTTGTATATTGCACCCCTCCCCAACACCTAAATGATCCTGGGTCTATTCCTTGCCCTGTGCTCCACCTTCCCTTCCCTCTCTCACCCCACCCCCACATCCCAGCAACCAGCAAAGAATCCACCCCCCTTTAGTATGAGTTCTTTTTCTTAGCCTTTTACAGTAGTGGTCCTATGCATATTATCTTTTATAACTATGATCTTGAAAACAATGGGAAAATCTAATTTTATCTCACACCTCTCTATTCAGATTTCCAGTTTATCTCTAAGATCTAGACCAGAAATGACTAAATATCTGTGTGAATTACAGGTCAGACAAAAATCATAATGTATATGAAGGATATTCAAAATTTTGTGGAAAAATGGATTTTTTCCAAGAACCTTTTGAAACTTGCGCATAGTTTTACTCAAAATTTCCTTGGACTACAGACATATCCTTCTATACTAATTTGCTAAGTCATAACCTCTCATTTCCTTTTATATTTTCCAGTGAGCCTTGATTCACCCACCTCAGCTGTTAAAAAGAGGAAACCAAAAGTTGATCTTTTATATATTTTTTTAAGTGTCATAGCACCACCTTCTCAACATGGAATGCAATTGTGCTTATGAGAGTCAAGGATCTTGGCCAGACCTATTTCTGAAACTCTCAACCAATACAACCAACAACATTGATGAAGATTTTGACTTATATATATATTATACACATTTTTGGTTGCCATTTTAAAGTAAAAAAAAAAGAGGGACTTTCTACAACAAAAACATAAAAAATCAACTAAAACAGATATGAATGATAATCCTGGAACCCTAAACTCCAAAGGAAAGTATAAAGAAGTGGACTGGATACTAACTTGGAGAAGAATCTGAACAAAAGTAGTGAGAGAGGAGACAGAGTGAACTGTCAGCTGGCCTGACACACACAACCGTTTTGAACTTTGCAAGCAGTGTTAAATAGGGACAGAAGAGTGACAACACAAACAACCCTGGTGGCTGGCAATTAGAAAGATGGCATTTTCCCTTGTCCCCCATGACATCCTAGTGTTCAGAAGGGTGGCCAGCTCCCACCTTCACCCACTCAGAGGCTGGTGACAAACACCACTCTAAATAGCCCTGGTTCTTTTGAGGTTGGAGCTTGCCATGCAAGCAAGAAGGAAATGGGATAACATATATAAAATTCTGAAAGAAAAAATTCCCAGCCAAGAATTATATTGTTATTGCTAAGTGCCAATGAGTTTATTATGACTAATAGTGACCTTGTATAGGGTTTCCAAGGAGTGGCTAGTGGATTTGAACTGCCAACCTTATTATCTTTCTCTTTTTTTCCTTCTCTTTTTTTAAATTATCCTTCTCTTTTTTCCAAACCAACTTTGCAGTCTAGTGCTTAACCTACAGTGCCATACCAGGATTCCATACACAAGAATCAGATGTTGTTGTTAACTGCCATCAAGTAGGTTCCAACCCATAGTGGCCCTGTATAGGGTTTCCAAGGAGCAGCTGGTGAGGTTGAAATGCTGACCTTGTGGTTCAAACTGACTTTGCAGTCCAGTGCATAACCCACAGTACCACACCAAGAATCATATACCCAACAAAATTGTTCCTCAAATATGATAGTGAAATGAGGACATTTCCAGACAAATAGAAATTAAAGGAACCAGACCAACGTTACTAAGAGAGTTCTTTGGCCAGAGAACAGTAGACAACAACCTGAGATTAATATACATGGCAGCACTAACCAGAAGTTGACCGAGATCTAGAAGTATCAAAGTGAAACAAATCTCCAAGACTGAAAACAGGGAAAAAGATATCAATTTATAACAAAGACAATTAATTACAAAGAAAAAAGAGGGAATAGTGCAGTTACAAAACTCCCAAATGGAGAGGAAGTCAAGATTGCAAAACAGAACAGACTCTTTTAAATTTTAGAAAAAAATAATATACATGTTACTTGGATGAATGGTAAGGCAATATACAACTGAGCACACATGGAGACTGAGAAGATATTAGAAGGAGAGAAGGAGTATTCAAACAAATATTTATAAGTTTAAGAGGGTATTTGTACATGGGGTATTTACTTTTGCTGCAAATATATCCATGACTATGAAGGAGCATACAGGGAACAAAGTTATCAAACTTCTTAGACATAACCAAACACTTTGCAGGAATGTGTTTCTGGTCCTAGAGACTAAGGAACATCGTCTCAGGGGACACCAAGGCATAACATATTCCACAAAGACAATGTTCTATATCCTACTTTGTGGTGAATAGTGACTGGGGCTTTAAAAGCTCATAAGTGGCTATCTAAGTTACAACAATTGGTCTTTCCCTGTCTGGATGAAAGAAGAATGGTGAAAATCAAAGATACATGGAAACACTTAGTCATATGGACTAATGGACCATGCAAACATCAGTATCCATGACCCTGAGACCAGAAGAACTACATGGTGCCTGGATACTACTATCAATTGGTCTGAAAGGGATCACATTAGATGATCCTGGATAGAGTGGGAGAACATGTGGAACAAAACCCAATATCATAAAAGAGATCAGACTTACTGGTCTTATAGAGACTTCTTGTTGTTGGATGTTGTGGAGTTGGTTCTGACTCATAGTGCCCTATGCATAACTGAACAAAGCACTGCCTGGTCCTGCGTCATCCTTACTTTGTCTTTCATACTACGGATATATTATCCAGAGGGACCAATCCCTGAAGAAGGACATCGTGCTTGGTTAAGTGGAGGGTCAGCGTAAGACCCCCAATGAAATGGATTAACACAGTAGCAGCAGCAATGGATGCAAGAGTAACAACAATTGTGAGGATTGTGCAGGATCAGGCAGTGAATAGGTATGGTGAAAGGACACAATCCTGGTTTTTAAACCCTTCAGTATCCCCTTGTTCTGTTCTAACAATTGTCTGTTTGTTTATGTACAAGTCCCTTGTGGAACAACTAAGTGTTCTGAAGTTCCCATTCTTCCCAAAGCTGTCCATAGTTCGTTACAATCCACACACTTGAATGCCTTTGCCTTGTGTGTCAGTAAAGCACAAGTAAACATCTTTCTAAGGAGCCCTGGTCCACCACTTGTTTGTCAGTTTGTTGTACTGTGGTGGCTTACGAGTTTCGTTATTGAAGGATTCTCTGGTCAAATTACTGAATGATGCAGAAAGCACCAAAAGAAGATGGAAGGAATACACAGAGTCACTGTACCAAAAGGAAATGGCTGATAGTCAACTGTTTCAAGAAGTAGCATATGATCAAGAACCAATGATACTGAAGGAAAAAGTCCAAGGTATATTGAAGGAATTGGCAAAGAACAAGGCACTAGGAATTGGTGGAATCAAAATGGAAATCTTTCAAGAAAGTGAGGTGGCACAGGAGCACTCACTCATTTTTGCCAAGAAATTTGGAAGACAACTATCTGGCTGACTGGAAGAGATCAGTTTTTGCGCCCATTCCAAAGAAAGGTGACCCAACGCAATACAGCAATCATCAGACAATATCTTTGATATCCCATGTGAGTAAAGTTTTACTAAAGGTAATACAGAAATGGCTACAATCATACATTGACAGAGAACTTTCAGAAGTTCAAGCTGGATTCAGAAGAAGCTGTGGAACGAAGGATATTGCTGATGTCCGATGGATCTTGGCTGAAAGCAGAGAATATCAGAAAGATGTTTACCTGTGCTTTATTGACTTTGCAAAGGCTTCCTATTGTGTGGATTATGACAAGCTATGGACAACATTGCCAAGTATGAGTATTCCAGAACACTTAATTGTACTTATGAGGAATCTCTACCTGGACCAAGAAACAGTTGTTCGAACAGAACATGGGAATACTGAATGGTTTAAAATTAAAAAAGGTGTACGACAGGGTTTATTCTTTCACCATACTTATTTAACATGTATGCTGAGCAAATAATCTGAGAAGTTGGGCTGTATGAAGAAAAACGTGGCATCAGAATCGAAGGAAGACTCATTAACAACGTGCAGTATGCAGATGATACAACCTTGCTTGCTGAAAGTGAAGAGAACTTAAAACATTTACCGATGAAGATCAAGGAGCACAGCCTTCGGGATGGATTACATCTCAATATAACGACAACAAAAATCCTCACCAATGTACCAATAAACAACATTCTTATCAACGGAGTAAAGATTGAAGTTGTCAAGGACTTCATTCTTCTTGGATCAACTATCAACACTCAAGGAAGCAGCAGTCAAGAAATCAAATGACATATTGCATTAAGCAAATCTGTTGCACAAGACCTTTTTCAAGTGCTGAAGAGTAATGATGTCAGCTTGAGGACTAAGGTGAGCCTGACCTAAGCCATGGTATTTTCAGTAAACTCATATGCATGCGAAACCTGGACAGTGAATAAGGAAGACCATAGAAGAATTGATGCTTTTGAGTTATGGTGTTGGAGGAGAAGATTGAAAGTGTCATGGGCTACCAAAAGAACCAATAGATCCATTTTAGAAGAAGTGCAGCCAGAGTGCTCCCTGGAGGCCAAGATGGCCAAACTTCATCTTTAATACTTCGGACATATTGTCAGGAGGGATCAGTCACTGCAGAAGGATATCATGTTTGGTAAGGTGGAGGTCAGAGAAAAAGAGGAAGACCCCCAATGAGATGGATTGGCCAAGTGGCAGTATTGATGGACTCAAGTGTGGCAATAGTAGTGAGGTTGGCCAAGGATTGGGCAGTGTTTTGTTTTGCTGTGCATAAGGTCACTATGGGTCAGTACTGACTCAATGGCACCTAACAACAACAGCATTAAGCCACTCCTCAGAAACCCTAAGTAATGTTACTGAGTTAGAACTGATTTGATGGCACACAACAACTTAGCTAACTAGTGCTGCTGTAACAAAAAAATATCATAAGTAGGTGGTTTTCAAGTGCCGAAATTTGTTGTCTCACAGTTTTGGTGGTTATGAGTTTGAATTCAGTGTGTCAGTCTTGTTAGGTTTACCCTGTATGCTCTAGGGGAAGATCCGTTTTTCTTTCTGCTTCTGTTGTCCTGGGCTTTTCTTGGTATTTCTTGGCTGCTTGTAGATATATTTTCATGTGGTCTCAGCCTTCCCTTATGTATGCCTGTGTCTATTCTTTTGATAAGATGTTAATTAGAATGATTAACTTTAGGACACACCCTACTTCAATATGACCTCATTAACATAATGAAAGCAAACCCCAATTTTCTAAACAGGATCCAATTTACAGCTACAAGGTTAGGACTTCACCATACCATTTTTGAGGAGTACAATTCAATTCATAACATGGGATAAATTAACAAGAGCAATAAAATACACAATATGAGCACATCACACACAGTAAGGGTAAGTCTTATTTTGTGAAATTTTTATTGTTTATATTATTGGTGTATAAACAGAAAAAATTCCAGATAATCAAGGAATATATATAGTTTCTAGAAGTATATTTATTTATTATTTCATAATAAATAATTAAAATATAGAATATATTAGAAGCTGATAAGAAACAATGAAGAACAAAAGGTAAAAAGGAAAATAAAATGTCAGGAGCGGGACTCAAATTTTAGAATAGCTAAAGATGATGTGGAGTCCTGGTGCAGTGCTGTAGAATTATTACTTAACCTGAAGGTTGATTTTAACTACAATGTCAGTGGTTCAAACTCACCAGCTGCTCCTCAGAAACTGTATATAGGGTTGCTATGATTTGGAACTGATTTGATGGCACTTAACAACAACAACAACAACAAAGATGATGTGATAGTTAAGGTCTTGTGTAAACTTGACTGGGTCAGGATTCTTAGTGATTTAGCAATTAAGATGTAGTTATCACTGCATGATAATGTGTAATATGATACAATCAATTCTGTGATATGATCTGATTAGGTTGTGTTTTGAGTCAATCTCTTTTGATATAATATATATATGGAGAGAGAAGTGAGCAGAGAGAGAGGGACCTAAGAAAGCTCTAAGGGAGCGCTAAGAAAGAAGACTTGGAAGTAGAATTTGTCCATTGGATCTGGGGTCCCTGCTCCTAGATCCAGGAAAAGATTGATACTTAGACACATGGATGTCTTCAAGGAATGCTGGCTCTACAGATACTGAAAGGAGACAAGGACCTGTTTCCAGAGCTGGTGCTCTGAATTTGGACTTCTAGCCTTCTAAACTCTGAGAGAATACATTTTTGGTGTTAAAGCTATCCACTTGTGATATTTCTGTTATAGTAGCATCAGATAACTAAGACAGAGGACCTCTGTGTGAAGTTGCCTTTTGGACTAAAACCTGAAAAGACCAAGACAGGAAATTATACGGATATTTGGAGAAGGAACATTCTTGGTAGAAGAAATAGCGAGTACAAAGGCCCTGAGAATGCCTGGTCTGTATGAAGAGTAAGGCCTATGAGGTTGTGAGGAGGTGTGGAGTTGTGAGAAGAAGGAGTGATAGGGTGGATACAATAGGTGATATGCAAAGAGGGCCAATGGGGAGCCAGACCACACAAGCCTTGTAGTTCATAGAAAGTCCTTTGGTATTGGTATTTAGTGAAATGGGAAGTTACTAGATGGTGTTGAGCAGAAGCGTGACTTGATCACAATCATATTTTCATTGGATTACTCTCGCTGTTGTGTTGACAATAGTTTAAGGGAGGTACGGGAGAAGCAGAGAGATCAGAATGTAATTTGCATCAGGGCATGGACTTTTACTTATTTTATTCACTTTACTACATCCCTAATGCTTTATAACAATGACTGTCACATAAGGATTTTCTTTTTTTAACTAAATGGATGAATATGTGCATGTATACAAACAAGATTATGATATGAAATTTATAGCTTACTGAGAATCCTGCTGAAAAAGTTTTGAAAATCCTCCTATAGGAGGACACTAACCTAGTCGTGATGTGATGCTATAGGATAAGCACAGGACTGCTAAGTGCAAGGCTGGTGCTTCAACTCCAATAGCATCTCTTTGGAAACCATATAAAGGGCCATTTTGACTCAGCACTCACTTTACAGAATTTAACAACAACAACCTAGTCTTGGGTCTCAAAAAAGGGATCTTTTAGACTAAGGAAATGAAGAACCCGTGAGGTTGTCAGTGAAGAGATGTTTCCAGGAGGAGTACATTTTGTGAATCTTCGGTAACTGAAGCTTTCTATAGGTGTTTTTGTCTGTGAGGAAGTAAAAAGCAAAAATTAAAGCCACTGCTAACCACCCTGGCTTTTTGTTTCTCATTTTACATTCATTTCTTGTAACAATTACCCTACTGAAAAATAGCTTATTGTAACCATTTGCAAAGAAAGTATAAATTTTTATGGAAATTTTCCCTATCATATCACATTAGGGAAAGTCAGTGAACTATAAAATTCACATTTATTTTACATAATAATTGAAAAAAGTCATGAATATATTGGATTATCTACATTGTCTAAGGCTGTATCTTTTTACCTCTGAATTCACACTTCAATTTTGAATAGGCAGAATGAGTTTTCATTATACAAGCATCGTATAAGTTATATCATCTGCCCAAGGGACAAGCAGTATCTTTCTTCTCCTTACTCTTTACCCACAATGTTCACGGCATTGATTTTATTTATTTATTTAGTCTTTAACACATGCTCTTTTTTTTTTT
>NW_006408746.1:1043164-1046653 GCF_000296735.1 Chrysochloris asiatica | reverse complement strand
GTGGTAGTTTACATGGGAGAACATTAGTTTTACATTCGTTCTATTGTATATCATCTCATTGCCATGGTTACAATCCCCTCCATGCAATCCTTCCCCCGTAGCCCCCAGGTCTTCAGCACACAGTCGCTCTCCCTCTCTGGATCTAAAGTTAGTTGCGTCCTTTTATGTTGGGGTTTTACAGGTTGTTCATATGGTTTGTCTGTCAGGCCTGACAGGCCTGCTTTTTTCCTGCTGCATATGCCAAGTAAAGGGTCCCACACAAGTTAATTTTAGGGCTGTGACCCAGAGGCTGATGTCATCAGCAGTCACCAATTTGCCATTGGGTCCAATAGGCCTCTTTCTGTCTGTGCTGTGGGAGAAACTGTGGGCTTAATGCTGGAGTTTGTTTTTTTTGGGAGGGGTGCACATCCACCCACCTGAAAGCTTCTGGACTGGGCAAAGAAGGTGCAACAGGGAAGAGGAGGAAAAAATGTGTAGAATCCCCTGCACCTCCTTTTGCAAATGTCATTGCACCGTTTTTTAGCACTAGTTCCCTGTACTGGTCTGGCTATAGTCCTGCCCTCTGAACTTCATCCAGGTGGGGTGACCGCAGAGGGAGTCCCGTGTCTTGAGCGATTCCTAAATCATAGCATTTTCCTTTATACTGTGATTTTTCCACTGGTGTGTGTGGGAAACTAACACCCTGCACCTTATGCTAGATCCAGAGCTTTGGTGCTGTTCCATGAAAGCAGCTTCTCTGGGTTTCAATCCCTCCCCTAGGAAGCCTGTCCTACCTGACTCTGCCTCAGCTGCCAGACAAACCGGCCTCAGGTTTGAATTTAGCTTGAAAGACTTTTAGTGTGATATGATGAGGTGAAAAATGTTTTGTATGTGATAAGGTCAGAGGATGGAATGCCATGGGCTAGTGTTTTTCCCCAAATATCTGTCAATATGGCTGGACCATAATTTTTTGGTTTGGCAGTTATGTAATGTTGTAATGTTCCCCCATGATGTGATCTGATATGATAAGTCAATCAGTTGTAAGAGGCTTAAGAGTGGGATGCAACATCCTTAATCCCTTCATAGTCATAGACACAGTCCTGATCTGATGTAAGGAAAGTTTCCCTGGGATGTGGTCTACAATACATTTTATCTTGCAAGAGATAAAAGGGGAGAAAAGTGAGCAGAAAAGGACCTACTACTACCAATAAAGAAGGGAAGGGAGAGGACTGCATCCTTTGGACCCAAGGTTTCTGTGCTAAAATGTTTGTAGACTCAGGTCAAGATAGATGCAAAGATGCAGGGAGATTGCCAAGGAATATGCAGAAAGGAAACAATGACAGTTATCCAAAACTATGAGAAAAAGCCTTCATCTAGAGCTGGAACCATGAATTCAGACTTCTAGCTTCCTAAACTGTCAGAGAATACATTTATTTGCCAAAGGTTTTTTTTTTTATCCAAAAAAAGAAAAAGAAAAAGAAAACCACTGTGGATCTGAGGGATGTGGATGTGGATCACCTGGGATGGCAAAAGGACAGGTCTTTGGAATCAGACAGGTATGGTCGGTCACTTAGCAGCAATGAACTTATCTGCAATTCAACATTTCCTTTTATAAAATGTAGATAACAGTGCCTGCCTCAAAAATCTATTGTGAGTATTAAATCCTATGATAGATGTAAATTTCCCAAAACACTGTTGTTGTGTTGCATTGAGTTGATTCTGACCCATAGTGACTCTCTATAGGGTTTCTGAGGAGTAGCTGGTTGAGCTTGAACTGCAGACCTTGCGATTCAAAGTAACTTTGCAGCCCAGCACATTAATCCATAGTACCACACCAGGATTCCACCTAGAACATTATAGGCATTTAGTAAGTATACATTCCTTTTTACTTTTATTGAAGCTATATAGCAACTCAAAATGCAAGTCATCAACAAAATGCCAAATTTTATTTTGTATGTTCTGTTTGGCAATAGATATTTATTACATATTGGGAATATTTTTGTGAAGTCTGATTAAAATGGTTTGATGCTGTCAAGTTGCTTCTGAATCAGAGTGACCTCATGTGGCAAAGTAGAACTGCCACATGAGGTTTTCTTGGATATATATATATATATATATTTAAAAATTTTTTTATTTTACCAAGAATATATTTAAAGGAGAACTTCACTAACAGAAAATACAATTTGAAGATATGTACAATAAAAGATCAAATCAATCACATCTTTATGGCAGCAGATCCCTACATCTTTCTCCCATGAAAACACAGGATGGGTTCAAACCACCATCCTTTTGACTGACAACTGAACACTTAACCATTGTGTCACCAGAGCTTCTTTCTAATTACTTTAAAATGTAAAAGCTCAATTATCCAAACACCAAGAATGATTCATAATAATAACAGTTTCTAATATTTGAAAACTTACTATGCTCTATGCATAGTCTATATATTTTCTCATTCCATTTAAAAAAAAACAACCAAAACTGGGTATGAGGGTGCTACTGGTATATAGTAGATAAAGTATAGGAATACTGCAAAAACAGATCTCCCCACAACAAAGTATATCCTTCAATTTTAAAAATAATACTATGGGTTAGGTATTATTACCTCATTTGGTAAATGAGAAAATTGTCCTTCAGAGAGGTTGAGAAGCACAAGATCACATAGTTAATAAGTAGAGTACCTGGCTTTATCTGACTGTAAATATCATGCTCTTTCAACTATAATGCATAACCTGAATAGAGTGAGAGCATGTCAGTAAAAGTATCATTAAAAGTTTATAAGAAAAATTCATACTTTAGCAACAAAAGATACAAGGTACTTGGGAATAAATGTTAAACAACAACAACAAAAATTGTTGTGCTGTGACAATTGGCATTCTACCAACAAAAGAATGAACCTAGACACATACCTCATACTTCATTGTGAAGTGCCACTGAGTGGGTTCTGAGGCATAGTGAATGCCCAATCCTGCACCATCCACACAATTGTTGCTGTGTTTGAGCCCATTGTTGCTGCCATGTGTCATTCATTTTGTGGAGGGCTTCATTTTTTTTAATTGATCTTACCCTTTACCAACCATGATGCCCTCTTCAGGTGCTGGTCCTTCCAGAAAATATGTCCAAAGTAAGAGATAGAGTTTCACCATGGTTACTTCTAAAGAGCAATCTGGCTGTGCTTCTTCCAGAATAGATTTATTCATTGTTCCGGCAGTCTGTGGTACTTTCAATATTCTTCCTCAACACCATAGTTCAAATCCATGGATTCTTCTCCAGTCTTTCTTATTCATTTTCCATATTTCACATGCATATGAGGCCATTGGAAATATCATGGCTTGGATCAGGTGCACCTTAGTTCTCAAAGCGATCACTTTGCTTCATAACACTTAAAGACATATAAAATAGATTTGTCCAAGGCAAGTGCAGCCAGCTAGCTCTTTAGAAGAAACCACAGCAAGAAACCCATCTCTTGTACTTTGTATGTGTTGTATAGAAGGATCAACACCTGGAGAA
>NW_006408746.1:1039101-1043064 GCF_000296735.1 Chrysochloris asiatica | reverse complement strand
ATATACAGAGAGAGAGAGAAAGAGTAATTTGATTTCTTGTCTGCTGATTCTATGAACATTGATTCTGGAACCAAGCAAAATAAAACATTTGACAACTTCAACCTTTTCTCCATTTACCATTATTCAGATAGTTGTGAGGATTTTTGTTTTCTTTACATTGTTTTAAAATATATATTATTTTTTTAAAAACAGTATGAGGGTATGATCTATACTGAAGGCTATAGCCTTTGATCTTCACCAGTCAGTGCTTCCAGTTCTCTTCACTTCCAGCTAGAAAGGCTGTTTCATCTGCAGGTTGTTGTTGTTAGGTGCCATTGAGTCGGCACCGACTCATAGTGACCTTATGCACAGCAGAATGAAACAATGTCTGGTATTGGCCATTTTGAATCAGACAATCATATGGTTTACTATGCTGGGAACAACAAATTGAAGAGAAATAACATAGCATTCATCATCAAAAATAAAATTTTAAGACCTATTTCTAAGTACAATGCTGTCGGTGATAGGCTACTATCCATATACCCACAAAGAGGACCAGTTAATACCACTATTATACAAATGTACCCACTGACCACTAAGACCAATGATGATGAAATTGAAGAATTTTATCAAATTCTTCAGTATGAAGTTTATCAAACATGCAATCAAATGCATTGGTGATTAGAATGTGAAAGTTGGAAACAAAGAGCAAGGATTAGTAGTTGGGAAATATGAGCTTGGAGATAGGAATGATGCTGGAGACCACATGATAGAATTTTGCAAGACCAGACACTTATTTATTGCAAATATCTTTTTTGAACAACATTAAAAGCTTCTATACATATGGACCTCACTAGATGGAATGCATAGGAACCAAACTGATTACATCTGTGAGAAGAGATGTGGAAAGAGTCCAATATCATTAGCCAAAACAAGGCCAGGGGCAGAATGTGAAATACACCATCAATTACTCATATGAAAATTTAGGCTGAAGCTGAAGAAAATTGAAGCAAGTCCAGGAAAGCCAAAATATGGCCTTGAACATATTCACCTTTATTTAGAGACCATCTTGGAAATAGATATGATGCATTAGACACTAATGACTGAAGACCAGAAATGTTGTGGGATGACATCAAGAACATCATTTGGAAGAAAGCCAAAAGTCATTAAAAAGACAGGCTAAAACAAAAAGGCAAAAATAGATGTCAGAAGAAACTCTAAAACTTGCTCTCTAGCATAGGAAGAACAGAAAATTTAAAGGACAGCTTGAAAAAACAAAAGTGAAGTATTATAATGAATGTATAAAGAACTAAAGTTATTAAATCAAAAAGGAAGAATTTTTTAAGCTCAACATTTCTGAAGCTGAAAGAACTGAAGAAAAAATTCAAGCCTCAATTTGAAATATTGAAAGACTCTGTTGGCAAAATATTGAATGATACAGAAAGCATTGAAAGAAGATGAAAGAAATACAGAGTCCCTGTACCAAAAAGCATTGATTGGGGATTCAACCATTTCAAGAATAGTATATGATCAAGAACCAATGATACTGAATGAAGAAGTCCAAAATGCACTTAAAGTATTGGTGAGCAACAAGGCTCCAGGAGATGACAGATACCAATTGAAATCTTTCAACAAAGTGACAAAGTATGCCAAGAAATTTAGAAGGAAAAGATCTATATTGATGTCTATTTTAAGGAAAGGCAACCCCCCAAAATACAGACATCATCAATATCATTAATATAACATTCAAGTAAAATTCTGCTAAAAATACTTGAAAAATGGGTACAACAATACATCAACATAGAATTTCCAGGAACTCAAGCCAGATTCAGAAGAGGATGTGGAATTAGGAATATCATTGCTGACGTAAAATGGATCTTGGCTGGAAACAGAATAACAGAAAGATGCTTTATTGGCTACATAAAATCTTTAGATAATGTGGATTATGAGAAACTATGGATTACATTGCAAAGAATGGGTATTCCAGAATACTTAGTTGTGCACATGAGGGGCTAGTGAATGGTTTTAAATAAGGAAAGGAATGTGCCAGGGTTGTATATTTTCACCATACAATCTGAGAGTCTGGATTATATTTAGAAGACCATGCCATGACGATTGGAGGAAGATTCCTTACCAACATACAATATGCTGAAAACAAAAAGGACTTAAAATACTGATGAAGATCAAAGACCACAGCCTTCAGTATGGGTTACACTTCAATATAAAGAAAACAAAAATTCTCACAACTCCTAATAATAAGTAACATTATGAAAAATGAGAAAAGATTGAAGTTGTCAAAGATTTCATTTTGCTTGGCTCCACAATCAACACTCATGGACGCAACAGCCAAGAAATCAAATGACATTGCATTAGGCAAATCTGCTATACAAGATCTCTTTAAACTGTTCTAGAGCAAAATATCAGTTTGAGGACTAAGGTATGCCTGACCTAAGCTATAGTATTTTCAATAGCTTCATAGTCATGTGAAAGTTGGACAGTTAATAAGGCTGACCATAGAGGAATCAATGCATCTGAATTATTGTGTTAGAAGTAGTACAGTTAGAATGTTCATTGGAAGCTGGGATGGCAAGGCTTTGTGTCTCATATGTCAGACATAGTATCAGAAGGCACCTGTCCTAGAGAAGGACGTCATGTTGGTAATATGTCACTGAAAAAGAGGAAGACCCCCAATGAGATATCTTTGCACAGTGGCAGCAACAATGGGCTCAAGTGTTGTGACAGTTATGGGGATGGCACAGGACAAGGCAGTGTTTAGTTCTGTTGTGCAAAAGTTTTCTATGAATAGGAACAGACTTGATGTTACCTAACAATAACAAGGAGCTCTGGTAGCGTAGTGGTTACGAATCGGGCTGCGAACCTCAAGGTCAGCAGTTCGAAACTACCAGCTGCTCCGCGGGAGAAAGATGAGGCTTTCTGCTCCCGTAAAGATTTACAGCCTCGGAAACCCTGTACAGGGTCGCTAGGAGTCGGAATCGACTCCACGGCACATAACAACAACAAAAACAATAACAACACTATTAGGTATGGCAGCCCCACCCCATCAACTTTAGGTGGTGACTGCATTCTCTTGTCAACCTGAATGGCAGCCCCACCCTTCAGATTGGAGCTTATGGAGACTTGATTCCTTGAAAACTAACCGTGGTGCTCTTTCTTCTCTTAGTTACATAGTGATCATACAATAGAAATACCACAAGTAGATGCTTTTAAAAAAATTAATTTACAGTTTAGAGGCTAAAAGTTCAAATTTAGGGTGTTGGCTCAAGGGGAAGTCTTTCTCTTTCTGTTATCACAGAAGGAAGGCTCTTGTGTCTTCTGTTCCTTGGCAGTCTTCATATTGCTAGGCATATCTCTTCTTTGCTTGGTTAATATCTTTTTATTATTATTATTATTTTTTATTGTGAGTTATATGATTGTTTACATGAGAGAACCTCAGTTCCATATTCATTCCATTGTATATCATTACATTGCCATGGTTCCAATCCCCTCCATGCATCGTCTTCCGACCAAAGGGCATATCCTAGAAGCCTGTGCTCTACACTCCCCCCTCCCCCCTCAGTCTTCAGCCTACAATTCCTCTCCCTCTCTGGACCCAAAGTCCCTAGCCACTTCATCTCTCCATGTAATCATCTGTCTCCATCTCAGGCATCCCTGGTTCTCTGGGTGGGGTCCCGTTCTCGGCTCTTCTCCGTTGGTGGTCCCAGAGACCACCGCTCCAAGACTGGAGAAATAATTGCTGTCTTCCTCGCTACAAAACATCTACCCTTGCATTTTCAACTCTCACAATCCGTCTTGATAACCATTATTCACTACAGTGTCGCATGTAACCCATCTGTATTTAATTTCATCAGCTCCACCTAGACAAATTGGATAGTACTCACTGGTGATTCTGCCTTCCTCCATGACCCCTAGCTCTAGGTTCCCTCTTGAAAGCTTGTAAGCCAGTTGCTTCTTGCCTTTGTAGTC
>NW_006408746.1:1027283-1027801 GCF_000296735.1 Chrysochloris asiatica | reverse complement strand
ATGTCGAGGCGGGTCCAGGGTTCAAGTCCCTGTTCAGGCGCCATATCTGTCGGGGACCTGCCTGGATTATGAATAAGTTCCATTTTTAAATCTATCTTTAAATAAATTTGTATGTAAATCAGAACAGTTAGGTATGATTAGTATCGAACCTTGGTTAGTCAATGTTTGTCTTAGTATATAAGATGGAACTCCAAAAAGTTTGTAGAAAAGTTCCAGGAACTTAATTCTATTTTCTATGAACTTTTTGAAGCCCTACTGTAGTGTACAGTATACTTTTCTAAGCATAAAAATATTAAGGAAACACTTGCAGATATACTAAAACATATGTTTCGATATATGTTGCAAAGGAATAACCATTAGTTATTATGAACCATTGTATATATCTCAAATAAAACAGGCTTTATAGTGACTGCTTTGAAATTATGGGTTGTACATAAGTTGTTGTTGTTGTTGTCAGGTGCCATTGAGACGGAACTGACTCATTGCGACCCCATGCACAGCAGAACGAAACAACGTCC
>NW_006408746.1:1010480-1026653 GCF_000296735.1 Chrysochloris asiatica | reverse complement strand
TGCAATCCATACCGAAGGCTGTGTTCCTTGATCTTCATCAGTAAATATTTCAAGTCCTCTTCACTTTCAGCAAGGAAGGTTGTATCATCTGCATATTGCAGGTTGTTAATGAGTCTTCCTCCAATCCTGACACCACGTTTTTCTTCATAGAACCTAGCTTCTCGTATTATTTGCTCACCATACAGGTTGAATAAGTATGGTGTACATAAGTAGGATGCCCATAATCTGGAGACTGCCTGTATCTCAAAGGAGAATGATTCAGGATATACTGTATACTCAACCTGCCTCATTACCATAACAAAGACAACCTATTCCTAAATGGGATTATAAACACAGGCATCGAAGTTAGAATTTACAATAAATATATTTGTGGGTGTGGTGTTATAGGATAAGCAGTAGACTGCAAAGTTGGTGGTTTGAATACTCCTTGGAAACCCTATACAGGCTTGCTATGAGTCAGAACTGACTTGATGGCACTTAATAACAATAATAATTCAGTCCGTGGAGTCCTGGTCTGGCACTGTAGGATAAGCAATGGACTGTTAACTTCGACGTTGGCAGTTCATGATGTTCATCTTACATTACAGGAATAAAGAACCCTAGGACCATTAAGGGAGAAAAGCATGAGCAGAATATGGGACCCTAATCAGAGAAACAGCAACACCAGAGATAATGGTATGGAGAGATAGAATATCTTAGGACTCTATACTCATGGAAAGAGAAAGACTGTGTGCTGGTCTTGCAGAATGTGCCCTTTCGTTGTTTAGATGATTATATTTTTCTGAGTGTTTTTTTGTACATCATTGTCCTACTTTCACATGCATTTGAAGCTACTAAAAATACCTAGCTTGGGTCATTCGCACCTTAACTTGGCACCCATTATTCCTTCTTTCTGTCCAATTTCTCCTATTTGTAATGAAAATGTCCACCTTGTGCCTGTTCCACCACTGCTATTTGGAAGCAAATAATTTGTATTCTAGATTTCACACGTTCACATATGAAGAGGAATTTTACCCTAGGATGGAATATACCTAAAGTCTCACCCATATTTTATTGAGATGATTCATAATGAGATTTTGAACTTGGAGTTGATTTAAGACTTTTGAGATGATGTGATGAAGTGAATATATTTTGCATGTGGGAAGGACAGGAATTTTCGTGGGACAAAGGGTAGAATATCATAGATTGAATAATATCTCCCCAAATTATGTGTTGTAAATCCTAAATTCTATAATTTCACTTTAAAGCCCCCTCATAAATTTCCACTTTATAAGTTATTCTTGCAAGAAAACAAAAAGTAACTTTCTTTGTTTTTTCACACTCTTTGTATAATGGGCTGTGTTTCATATATGATGAAACAGGATTAGTGTAGGGTATAACTTAAGTCAATCTATTTTGATATATAAAATAAATTGAGTCAGTGCACAGAGATGTGGAAAGGGAGATGTGAAGTCACATGAAGATTACTCATGAGCAGAAATTCAGAAAAGATGAGAATCTTCCTCCAGAGCTGCCACAGAAAGAAAGCCTGCCCTGAGAGCCACACCCTGAATTTGGACTTAGAGATGCCCAAATGTGGTTCTGTGGGTTAATGTGCCAGACTGCAAGTTCATTTGAACTGCAAGGTCGGTGGTTCAAGCTTACTAGCTGCTCCTCAGAAATCCTATACAGGGTCGCTATGAGTCAGAAAGGACTCAATGGCACTTAACAACAACACAAACTATGAAAAAATTAATTTGTTTGCTAAAGCTACCCATTTGTGGTTTTTCTGTTATAGCAATACTAGATATTGACACTCATTATTCCTTCTTTAATAGGAGGTTACACATAAACCAATTTTTGTGGTATACCAATCATACATTACTTGCTCTAGGTCAATGTTAGGAAACAGACTTTCAGATGGAGATACACATGCAGGAATTTTATTGGGGCGTGGTCTCAGCGATATCACTGATAAGAGAATGAGGAGAGCAGGAATAGACTCAGGAAAAGGTGAATGTCAATGTATCTTTAACAAAAGCCTCAACAATTCTATGGAACACTGGAGATGGGATGGTTCTACAGAGTTGTACTAAATTGAGGCATGGTGCCTGGGTATATGTGTGTCCACACTGACCACTCATGGAAAGCTCATCTTCCTTGAGGTGGGCATCTAACTCTGGGCAAGGCAAGAACTCTCCGGCTGAGGACAATGCCCAATGAGGGATTTAGGTGTGAACCATCTGCAGATCCCAAACCTGGTGGTTCGGAGACTGAGTGGTGAAAGGGAGATCTAGGTGATACACCAAAACATGCTATTACATTGTTTTTTCTTACCAAAGTAAAACATTTTCAAGCTACATATAAATAATCATAGGCGATATTATACTTTCCTTAAATGCTTGCAATAAATTGAGGAAGCAAATTGCTTTTTTTAAAAAAAGTTTTTATTGTGAATTATGTGTGTTTACATGGGAGAACATCAGTTTTACATTCATCCTATCGTATTTTGTTTCATTGCAATGACCACAATCCCCTCCATGCTTCATCAAATAACCAAAGGATACACCACACAGGCCCATCTCCCCCCACCCCCCGCCCCAGTCATCAGCTCCTAGCCCCTCTCCCTCCTTGAGTCCAGTGTTCCCAGCCACTCCATCTGTCCACACCATCGTCTCTGTCTTCATCCCTGTCATCACTGCCTCTCTGGGTAGGGTCCCGCTCCCTGCTCTTCTCTGTTGATGGTCCCAGGGACCTCTGCTCCTGGGTTGCAAAATCAATCACTCCCCTCCTTTTGTCAAAAAAACATCTACCTCTACATTTCCAACCCTCACAGTCAGTCCTGATGGCAATTATTTACTATTGTACCACGAGAGTCTTATCCCCATTTCCCTTCGCCAGGCTGGTCCCAACAGATTGGTAATTATTCAATGGAGGTTATACCTACCTCTACCCCATCTGGAACTAGGCTCCCACTTAAAAGCTTGTAAGCCAGTCACTTCTTGCCTTTATAGCCCCACCCCACTATTTTGGGTAGCCAATGTCTAAGTTGCCTATCCCTGTCAACCCTGTGTACTGAGGGGGTGGGAGTGATCCTTGCTGTAAAGATTTGTTCCCTTTTTTGAGCTACTACATCCATATGTATAGGTAAAGTTCATCAAATTGTAGTGGGTTACTCTTTTCTTTTTTGTTTCTTTCCTCTTCTAGTCGCGTTCTGATCATCCATCAGCCATCGAAGCCAGGTCAAGTGGGTACTATCTGCAAGTATGGGTGCTCTTGTGCATCTCTCCTCACTTCATATCAGCTGGATGCTTCACTCTCCACTCCATTCCTCCATGGCCTGTCACTGCTCCTGGGCCCAGAAGTCCCCAGGTCAGGCTGTAACTGCCGGCCATCCAGGTCTCCACCTGGGTTCATAGCAGTCTATTGAATGTTGTTGGATTTAGATCCCAACTTCATCCTCCCTCTTCCCCTTATCGATGACCAAGGTGGTCATCAGTCAGACCACATGTCTGTTTGTGTATTCCCCTTGAGTGTTAGTCTTGGAAGGCAGTTTTCTCTGAGGGGGGACTGGACCACTTGCCTTGATGGCTCCCAGGTGAACAGCTTACTTTTTCTTGTAGCAATCATGCTGCATTATTGTTTCTGATTTTTCCTGCTGGTCTTTCTTCAGGAAGTATCTTCTGTTCTTCTAGCCATTCCAGGCTGGTTTACTTGTCCTTTTCAGTGAAAATTTCCTACCTCAGACAGTTCTGGATGGGATTCTGGTTTCCACCTATGGTCTAATGCAAGAAGCAAATTGCTTTTTGACTAAACTAGATGACATTTATAAAGCATAATAGGCCTTGGTTGAATAGATGTGTCCCAAAGGAAATCATTTCTCAGCTCATATACAAAAAGGGAAGTCACTTACCACACAGTAGTATAGGTTAAGTTGAAGGTGCTGTAGGTGGGAATAGGGGTGGGGCACAGAATGAATAAAGAATGATCTGAACAGAGTCTGAAAAAACAAAGAAAGTTACTTTTTTGTTTACTTCCAAATATAACTTATAAAGTGGAAATTTATGAGGGGGCTTTAAAACGTTTGTGGGAAAATGGTATTAAAAGATAATGGAAGTTTCCCACAAACTCTTTGAAGCCCTCTCATATAAGTGATGTTGTATCCACCTCAGTGCCTCACTGATCTGATCAAAAAGCATAAAATTTGTGTCATTATTGGTGATGTTCATTGTAATCATTTGGTTGAGGCGATATCCACCAGGCATCTTAACTGAGGTTCACATTTTGTTGTTCATAGTTAATAAGAAGCCTATTAGAAAATATTTTGAGATAAATAAAATATCCTGTTTCTCACAAAATTTGCATGCAATAGTTTTAGCACACATTGATAACTCTAGCCTGGATCAATTGTAATGAAGATTGTAAATGATGATTTTCTAATTCCTTTTCCAATTACACATTGCCAAAAAATAAAGAGCTTTTCCTTTACCTTCATTGTATGTATTTATCAGTATGAACTCATAGATTCTCATTTTATTCAATGTGCTATAATCCAATTGTTGTTGTTATGTGTCGTGGAGTCGGTTCCGACTCATAGTGACCCTGTACAGGGTTTCTGAGGCTGTAAATCTTTACAGGAGCAGAAAGCCTCATCTTTCTCCCGTGGAACAGCTGGTAGTTTTGAACTACTGACCTTGCGGTTCTCAGCCCGATTCGTAACCACTACGCTACCTACTTGTTTAGATTGTCAATTTGTGGCAAATTTGGCCTATGATAGCTTCTCCAACTTGGTTTTTATTTCCTTCTGACATGTCACCATCATTTTTGAGGACTTCCTTACATTATGAAATAACAAGAATGCTAGGCTTATCTTGTATTTTCCCTACTACAGTCATTTAATAAACCATTACTTCAAAAAGTTCTGGTGCTTTTAGTGAGCAGTTATAGTGACAAGCCAAGAACGTGGCACTTGACATGCTTATTGCTATGGCTTTTTGGACCTTTTAGTGAACAGAACTTTTTTCATGTGATTCATTTATAATAAATGTCTACAACAGGAGATTCTATATAGGCATAAATTAGATTAGTGGTTTCTTGAGAGCTGGGAGAGCTGAAGGATGGGGGCTGATAACTAAAGAGAATGAAGTTTCTTTTTGAGGTGATGAAAAGAATAAAAGGAATGATGTCTGTGTGATTATATTATGGAAAACTTGCACTTTTTGTTTTAAGATTTTATTGTGAAATTTAATGAACATAAAGAGAGTGTAATATGTGCATGTGAGCACATACCATTGTGAATTAAGAGTTCATATTCTTAACTCTAAGGAGCTCTGGTAGCGTAGTGGTTACGAATCGGGCTGCGAACCTCCAGGTCAGCAGATCAAAACTACCAGCTGTTCCACGGGAGAAAGATGAGGCTTTCTGTTCCCGTAAAGATTTACAGCCTCGGAAACCCTGTACAGGGTTGCTATGGGTCGGAACCATCTCCATGGCACATAACCACCACCACTCTTAACTCTGATTCCAATCCAATTCCACAGAGTCTTCCTTATCCTCCTTCAGTCCATATTTGTATGTCTTCTTCCTTAGGGAGGGGCTCTGTCTCTTGGTTATTGTTGTTGTTGCTATGTGCCATGGAGTCAGTTCCAACTCATAGCGACCCTGTTTCCGAGGCTGGAATCTTTATGGGAGCAGAAAGCCTCATCTTTCTCCCATGGAACAGCTGGTATATTCGAACTACTGACCTGGTTTTGGTAGGATGACTTAAATGCAAATTCTACCTTTCTGCCAGGATTATCAGCCTGCAGCTGTACCCATTTTATTAATGGTACTTTCTGGAAGTCACCTCCTTAGTAAACTATACGTGTGCTCAAATCCTAGTCTCAGATATGCGTTTAGAGAAACCCCGCCTAAGATACCACCATCTACAAATCTCAGGTATCAAGAAATGATCTTGTAAAAACTACCTGTATATAAGTTAAAAGTACATTATACTTTCCATATAGTGAGATACATATAGAAAATATAGTACAAATTCAATAAGAAACATTTTACTTTGTCCTACTAATATCTGAACACTTAATTTTTCCATATTATACCATAGAGTATATATTTACTATGGATATTATATTTATGGAAAAGTCCCATTATAGTGTATAAGTTTAAAGAAAGAAAAAGAAGGAAATAAGGAAGGAGCAAAGAAAGATAGAAAAGAATGAAAGAGAAAAAAAAAAATCTATTTACAGGTGAATGTTTTACCTTAAGTGACCTTTATGAATCATGAATATTACCAATATGCCATTGGATTCAGATATCCAAGCCTCTGGGAATCAAATGCAGGAATAAGTGAGCACTGAAGCCTTGGTTTTGATCTCAGGTAAAAGGGATTACTTCATCAGATGAGCTATTTATGGACTATTACTTCATCAGATGAGTTATTTATGGAAATTCTTTTTACCGTGGCTATCGTCTTTGGTTTAATTTTTAGACAGAAAGGTATATAAACAGGAAATCTTTTCATATCAGTACCAGTTCAGTAAGACTTGTTCCTTACATGATACACAATCTCTTTTAACCTTTTAGAGAACAGCAAAAAACATGCAAATCTTTGTTCTAAAATCTACTATAGAGATAAAATTAAAATATTCTTTCAGAGATAACTGTAAACCTAGAAGAAGGAAATATAAATTTAAAAAATGTTTATAAAATGTAATTGGAAGTTCAGAAACTAAGGACCCTAGGATCATCAAGGCAGAAGAGCACAAGCGAATGTAAGACCTTATCCAGAGAAGCAGCATTACCAGTTATGGAGACAGAGATGGGGACATGGAGAGAGGGAGTAGCTGAGGACTCTCGATTCCCGGGAAGAGAGGGAATAGAACTGGCAGCCAGGAGGCAGGTGGTTTAAATTATGATATATGCCTGTGTGTGTTGTTGTTTTTTTTAAATAAATAAAGAGCTAAAGTGAAAAAAAAAAAAAAAAAGTAATTTGAGATTCTGGATGCTGTTCAGGATTCCACCTATAGTCTTATGTAATGCAGAGGCTCCGCAGGAAGCCTCGTTCACTGGGTACGCTGTAGCCCCATTTTAGGTATTCCAATCAGTTATAGGCAGAAGACGGACTAACAATCTTTCTATGGTGATATTTCTGACTATTTCTTTCTCTCCCCCTCCAGTGTCTATTTTATAATAGTATGCGAGGGAAACCAAGATTCAAAAGACAGCCAAGCATCTTAACATTATTCCCCCCTTTTGTCCATTCCAACCATGTCTCAATCCCTGTATCCCAGAGCCCTGTAGTATCACAAATTTGGGTTTGCATTCATATTTTGCTGTTTTGTATCAGTGTGACTCTGAGTTAGTGCTAAGCCTTTCTGAACTTCAGAGGTGTTGCTAGCATTAAATGAGATGATATCTATAAAGGATCATGCACACATTTAGTGTCAACTACATGCTCATTAAATTGCTAATGTACTTTCCTGCTTCCTTGCCTCCCTTCTTCATTTTCTCCTTTACTTCTCACTTGCTTGCTTGCTTCTTATACTATTTTGACTTTTCTTTCTTTGTTTCACTTATCCCGATGTTTTCCCTTTCAAAATCTTCCCCAAACTGTTATTAGTAAATGCTTTCTCAAACTTGTCCAAATCCTAATATGCTGCAGGAATGAATACTTAATTATTGTGGACAAGGCACTTTGTGGAGGAGTCCTGACCTACTACAAAAGGAAACATTGATGTTGTTATTAAGTGCCATTGACTCATAGCAACCCGGTATAGGGTTTCCAAGGAGCCTCTGGTGAGTTTGAACCACCAACCTGTGATTCAAACTGACCTTGCAGTCCAGTGTTTTATCCCACAGGACTCCCAAGGAAACATAAGGCAAACAAAAATCCAACCTTGTGATTAAGCTTTCTAACTAATCCCATAAGTAGTCATCAGATTTGCATCTCCGTGCAAATCTGGGCGATCCTTTGCTTCCCTCCTATGGCTGCTTTCTTCTTTTTGGATTTCTTCAGGATACAGCTGTAGTTTAGAGAGATGGAATAAAAATTCAGTAATTCTAAAGTGGAGTCTCTGAGTAGTGCAAGCAGTAAACACACTGGGCTGCTAACCAAGTGGCTGGAAGTTCCAGTTCACCCAGCGGCACTTTAGAAGAAAAACCTTGTGAGGTACTTCTGAAAATCCAGCCAATGAAAACTCTATGGAGCACAGTTCTACTCTAACATACATGGGGTCACCATGAGTAGGAAGTAACTTAATGTCAATGGGCAGTTCTACAGTGGCATCCACATTTATGCATTCCCTTCCCTTTCTTTATTAACACTGGTGAGATTTCACACAATGGGCCTGCTGGCACTAATGGAGCTAGAAAGATTAGTAGAAAATGAAACTTACAATGAGATATTCTTCAAGGATCTGGGTAAATAAACCCAGCTGAGATACTGGTAAGAACTCTGTGGGGGTAGTGGTGAGGCTCTCTCTGTAGTAATCTAATTCAAAGGAGTCCAAGTCCCAGATTGATTAGTAAATTAATGTGTACAAGGAGTTGCCATACGTTAGAGTTGACTCAATGGCAATGACTGGACTATGGAAAATTGGAGCGACATATGTCTGGCATAAAATTGCTCAATTAAAAAAACATCAAACATTGAGTATTGCTATTATGGAATTGTTTCTCCCTCTGCCCCTCCACATCCACCCAAATAAGTGTTGTGAAACCTAACCTCTATGTTTGTGGCTATAATCCAATTTGGGAATGAGTTGTCTGCTGTGTTAAGGTAAGATTAGTATATAGTATGTTTTGATTCAATAATTTAAAGATACAAAGGAGCAAACAGGGTGAAGATAGATGGCAAGCCATTGGAAATCTTCAAGGATCCGTGAAACACAGAAGTAAAAGAAACAAGGGAGAGAAAGCTTTGTCTTAAAACCAGCAACCTAAATTTAGACTTTCAGGCCCCTCAACTGTGAGAAAATAAACTTCTGTTTGTTCATGCCATCTACTTCTGATATTTTTGTTATAGTAGTACTAGACAACTAAGATAAGTAGGTCAAAGCAAATGTGTTGGCAGACCAAATTTGACCTATGGGCTATAAATATGTAACCTCTACAAGTTGTACAGAACTTGTTCTCTAGGGAGTAGAGCAACATATAATAGTGATGAGCCAGAAAAGTGGTCACCATCAGGAATGCTCAATGAGGAACAGGCATAATCTTAGAGTGAGTGTTGTTATGAGGAATTAAGCTAGCAATGAACAGAATCCTAGTTCCAGAGGTGAGAGTGGTAGTAGGTAGAACTCCAGGCCCTCAGAGGTAGAAGAAGGAACAAATGAAAGTTATCATCTAAGAAGGACTAGAGTTTTGGGCTGGAGATACTTACTGGAAATCAAAATGGATTCAACATGGCACAACCAGTTATTACTTATTGAGTCACTTGTATACTGAATGCTTATTAAAATGGATTTTAAATTGTTTATTAGAGGAAAAAAATTAGATAATACAGAAAAGCATAACAACAAAAGTAAAACCTTTAAGACTACTCTACCTATGGAACGACAAGAACTGTTTTCACTGAATAGGAGCTTAGGAGCTTTGTGTATAACATGTCTCCAAAATGTAAAATTTAAGATTTCCCCTCTGTGACTTCCACAATAGATACACTCATGTGTTTTAACAACTATTGGGACGAGGCAGAGAATCAAAGGCTTCTGTCTTTGGGAAGAGGGCTTAGAGATAAAGAGGGCAGGAAAATTTGGTAGGAGCTAGAATTGAGCTGGCTAAACTTAATTCATGAAGTTGGGTCAGTTCAACTCTAGCTTCTACTACAGGACTGATTTTAGACTGTTTCAGATTATTTATCATGATTTTTGGTTTGAAAATATTATAGCCAGAAACTGGAATATAAAACCTAGTTCTTGTCTAGTTAGATTGTTAGCATTCACAATATAATTTTGTTAGAGTTGTGATTCTCAAGATGTCAAATATACATACATTATTAAAATATACATCCTAGTTCCTTTTTGTGAGGGCCTATGGACTGTTTTGGATTATGTACATCACAGGTCTCCCACAGAATAGATTATATTTGTCTTAGAAAAATTCTGATTTCGTTGAGCATATGTATGACTCTTTTTAGTCCTCAGCTTTTCATGAGTTAGTTTGGACCACTGTATGGGTTTTAGTATATTGGAGTGACTTTTAAGGGTAAGTCACAAGTCAATTGAGACTATGACCATATGCCTAGGGTCAAAATTAATTACTGTTGTCCAATATGTTGCTGCTGTTAAGTGTTATCGAGTGGGTTCCAACCCATGTATAGGATCTCCGAGGAGCGGCTGGTGAGTTTGAACTGCCGACCTTGAATTCAAACTGACCTTGCAGTCTAGTGCATTATTCCGCAGCACCACACCAGGATTTGGTTCAATATGTCAGCATAATGAATGCTAATTCTGTGACTTGTATTCTGGGTTGAATTATCTGAATTCAAGAATGAATTGCAAATTTTAAAAAGGGTATTTTAGAAGAGAAATTTGATACTTCGAGGAGAAATATTTCAGCTTTAAATTCTCTTGGCTATTCTTCTTAAGCTTCACTCACACTTCTTCTAAAATAAACAAAATAAATCATCCATCATATGCCTACATAATGGCCTTTTCACTGAATAGGGGCTTTGTGTATAACATGTTTCCAAAATGTAAAATTTAAGATTTCCCATGTGTGACTGCCACAGTGGATCCACTCATGCGTTCTAACATCTGATTTTCTAACATTATTTGTATATTTAGTTTTTTTTAAACTTCCCCTTTTCGTTTTGATAATAGCTACATCTGCTTCAGCAATTTTGTGATTTTTAAACTTCCTCTGCAAAAGGGCTTTGAAAATATACAGGTTGCATATGTAACTGTTATTTTTTAGAAACCTTAAAGATGTAGTAAAAGTAGTCAAAAATTGAATTGTAACAGTGTTTAAGAAAATTTATGCCAGATATATTTTGCCCTTAAGTTTTAGCTCAAGGCATTTATATAGTAACTGCTGGAAGGAAGCAAAGGTAAACATCTTCAGTTAAGTCATCAGAAAATGTTTAGTGTGTTACTTAAGAAACAACAATGGAAGAAATACGCAGTTTATTTCCTCTCTGATGTAATTTTATGATGGTAAGTCATTCATTTCACATTTTTATCTCCAGTTTGTGCCTTCTTTGGGTCAACCCTATTAATAAATAACCACTTAACCATATGGAAGGAATGAAAGAGACTTTATGGTATCAGAGAAAGAGAAAGAGGCCAAAGATTAGAAAATCTGGCTTCTAAGCATAATCTTGTTACTTTAAATAGCCTTGTTACTTCAGACAAGTCACTTTTTGTACCAAATTTTTAAGTCTACTAATTTTCCTCATCTGTCAAATAGAGACAGGATGATATATCTTAGTACCTTGCAAAATTACATAACAAAATCTAATAATATTGGTAAAAGGACTTTAAAAATTACAAGTGCTACATAAATTTAAACAATAATTTTGGAAGTAACAGCAGGGTCTTGTTATAGTACCATCTGCTATAGCATGGAGCTCAATGTAATGCTGCTCTGTTTCAGACTGTCCAGGGGGTATGTGAGTAGAAGGGCTCTATCATATTCATCTTTATAGGAATTCTGAGGCTATTTTTGTTAAATTAGAAGAAATTTCAATGATTTACATTTCCAGATTTCCTCCTCTATTCTTTTGTCCACTCTTCTTTTCATCACCACCCTCCCACCCTTAAGAATAATAAATCAAAAAAGGGATGTTTACAGAAACAACTTTTATCTTTGTGTAGTGATCCAGATCTCTTAAAAGTCTCTAAAATATAATCAAAGGGATTTGACACGATCTCATGGAGCTGTTCTAACTTTAGTAAATCTACATATAGCACAGTGACTTCCCTTTTTAGTTGCTGCCCATTCTGAAATCAGGCAAAACTTGGGTATTTCTGGTTTACAACCGAATCTCTGTTTTATTTATTTTTAAATTAAAGGTCACATTTAATAATGTCAACATTGATTCTACATCCTTATTTCTATTCCTGACCTCTTCCTGCTATTCTAGACTCATATCTAACTGCATACTTCATATTATTAGTATTATTGTTTTGTGCTATGAAGTAGATTGTGACTCATGATGACTCTGTGTGTTACACTGAAAACCACAGGGTTTTCTTTGCTGTAATCTTTATAAAAGCACATTGTCTGGGGCAACATGGCGGCGTCCACTTCTGGATACCCTCTAGATACCAAGAGTGGAAAGGGCTCAATGGCTCATTGCACCGACAGCGGGAGAAATTTACTCCCGCGCAGCTGGAATTCATGCAGCGGGTGTAACTCGCCCAATGGCAGAAAACGCTGCCAAAGCGACGGACCCGGAACGTCGTGACTGGCCTGGGCATCAGAGCACAGGTGCTTGCTATTTATGGTTACACCTTATACTCAGTGTCCCAGGAGCGTTTCTTAGATGAGCCAGAGAATGAGGCCAAAGTTGCCCAAGCCCGAGCCTTGGCAAAAGCGTCAGGCCCCTGATCCTGATGGCTACCACGCATCTTCAACCTACTGGGGTCCCTTTTCAAGATGGATGATCCTGTAGAAAATGAAGCCTACTCACAGTCTTGTTGGCCTTACTAACCTCATACCATAATGAACTCAAGAAGCCAGGGTCTTAGTTAGGCATTTGGTCACCCTTAAAGGAACACTGTGCCCCTCATACTCATTGGGTGCAGTGACCAAACCCTTCGTATAGTTTGTTTCCTTGTTTGACAAATGTGTAACCCTGGTTTTTCCTAACAGCTCTGACTGGTTGACCCCCTTCACACCTGGGTGTGTGTGACTGTTATGGGGGTGGGAGATGGCAGCTCCTAGCAGTGTTGGAGCCTGAGCTGGGAATGTTGAGCCATGTTGAGAACAATAAACTGATTCACCTCTCAAAACAACCAACCAACCAACCAACCAACCAACCAACCAACCAACCAACCAACCAAACATTGTCTGATCTTTTATTCCATGGTGCAAAAATAACCCCAAATATTATCTGACCTTTTATTTCACAGTGCTGTGGGTGGGTTCAAACCACAAGTCTATTGGCTACCAGCTGAATGAGAACCATTTGTGCCACCCAAGAACCTTAACATCTCTTTATAATTTCAACAGGGTTTCCTTAAATGTAGCATTCACAAATCAGACTCATTGTACCCTATTTCACCACCCTTACCCTCAAACAAAGGAGCTATGGTTAGGCAGCTGGTTAAGCACTAGGATGCTATCTGAAGAACTGACAGTTCAAATCCACCACCTACTCTAAGGGAGAAAAATCCAGTGATCTTTTCATGTAAAGATTGCTGCTGCTGTTGTTGTTAAGTGCTGTTGAGGTAGTTCTGACTCAGCAATATAGGGTTTCTGAGGAGTAGTTGGTGAACTTGAACCTTGTTGCAGTTCAAACCAACCTTGTATTAACCCACAGCGCTACACAGAGACTCCCATGTAAAGATTACAGCCTAGAAAACTGTAGGGGGCAGTTGTACTATGTCAAGTAGGGTCACCCTGAGTCACACTTGACTCATCAACACACAGCAACAAAACAGCCCAAACGTAAAGTTGCTGGGTGGTGTAAACAGTTAATGTGCTTGGCAACTGAACAAATGGTTGGAGGTTTGAATCCATCCAGAGATGTCACAGAAGAAAGGCCTGGCTGTGTACTTCTGAAAACCTTATGGAGTATGGCTTTACTCTAACATGGTGGTGGTGTGCTGTGGAAAGGGTTCTGACTCACAGTGACCTTGCATAGAGTTCCTGAGGCTGTATTTACAGGCACAGAAAACCTTATCTTTCAGCAGAACAGCAGGTAGTTCTGAACTGCTGACCTTGAAGTTAGGAGGACCACTCATAGCCACTATGCTACCAGAGCTCCTTTTACTCTGACACGTTGCTGTTGTTAGGTGCCATCAAGTCGGTACCAACTCATAGTGACCCTATACATAACAAAGCAAAACACTGCCCAATCCTGGGCTAACCACACAATTGTTGTTACATTTAAGCCCATTGACACTGCCACTGTGCCAATCCATCTCTCTGAGGGTCTTCCTCTTTTTTTTCTGACCCTCCACCCTTACAAAACATGATATCCTTCTCCGGAGTCTGCTCCCTCCTGACAATATGTCCAAAGTATGAGAGACAAAGTCTGTCCATCCTGGCTTCCAAGGAGCACTCTGGCTGTAATTCTTCCAAAACAGATTGGCTTGTTCTTTTGGCAGTCCATGATACGTTCAATATTTTCCTCTAACACCATAACTCAAATGCATCAATTCTTCTACAGTCTTCTTTAGTCAATGTCCAACTTTCACATCATATGAGGTTATTGAAAATACCATGGCTTGGGTCAGGTGTACCTTAGTCCTCAAACTGACATCTTAGCTCTTCAACACTTAAAAGAGGTCTTGTGCAGCAGATTTGCCTAATGCAATAATGTCATTTGATTTCTCGACTGCTGCTTCCATGAGTGTTGACAGTTGATTCAAGAAGAATGAAGTCCTTGACAACTTCAATTTTTTTTTCCATTGATACAAATGTTTTTATTGGTCCAGTGGTTAGTATTTTGTTTTCTTTGCATTGAGGTGCAATCCATACTGAAGGCTATGGTCTCTGATCTTCATCAGTAAGTATTTTAAGTCCTCTTCACTTTCAGCAAGCAAGGTTGTATCATCTGCATATCGCAAGTTTTTATTGAGTCTTCATCCAATCCTGAAGCCATGTTTTTCTTCATGTAACCCAGCTTCTCAGATGTTTTGCCCAGCATATATATTGAATAAGTATGGTGAAAAAATACAACCCCGGCACACATCTTTCCTAATTTTAAACCATTTTGTGTTCCCTTGTTCTGTTCAAACAACTGCCTCTTGGTCTATGTACAGGTTCCTCATGAGCACAATTAAGTGTTCCAGAATACTCATACTTCACAACGTTGTCCATAGCTTGTTGAAAGCTTTTACGTATTCAATAAATCACAGGTAAACATCTTTCTGGTATACTCTACTTTCAGCCAAGATCCAGCTGATGTCAGCAATGATATCCCTCATTCTACATCTTCTTCTAAATCTGGCTTGCACCTCTGCAAGTTCTCTGTCAATGTATGCTTGCAGTCGTTTCTGTATTTCCTTTAGTAAAATTTTACTCACATGGGATATCAATGACATTGTCCAATGATTTCTGCATTCTGTTGAGTCACCTTTCTTTAGAATGGGCACAGATATGTATCTCTTCCACTCATTAGGCCAGGAAGTTGTCTTCCAAATTTCTTGGCATAGATGAGTGAATGCCTCCAGTGCTGCCTCACTTTCTTGAAAGATTTCAATTTGTTTTCCATCAATTCCCGGTGTCTTGTTCTTTGCCAATGCCTTCAATTCACCTTGGACTTCTTCCTTCAGGATCACTGGCTCTTGATCATATGCTATCTCTTGAAATGGTTGAATATCAACCATTACTTTTTGGTAGAGTGACCTAGTTTAATGTATTTCAATTGATGACATTAGTATCATTCAGTTTTTCTAGCCAAAACCCTGTGGGATTTTCTAGGATACTTTGTCCCCCCACTTACTTGCCTAAACTTAATTAGCCATTTTTTCTACTATTCTTCAAAATTACATCCATAATCTGTCCACTTCTTTCCATCTTCCTTGTTACTACCCTAGTTTTAGCCATCTCGCTCTTTCTTTACACATATGAAAACACACACAAACATATAAATACACACTTTTCTGGGAAACATTTAAGAGAAAGTTACAGATGTAATGCCTCTTTGTTGTAAACACTACAGCATGTGGTTCCCAAATACAAGCTCAATCTCTTATACAACCAGATACTGTTTTTAAGAACATCATATTCACAAGTTTTGTTGGTTGTTGTTAGGTGCTTTGAAGTTGGTACAGATTCAAAGTGACACTATGTACAACAGAATGAAACACAGTCTAGTCATGTGCTAGCCTCATAATCGTTGCTATGCTTAAGTCCATTGTTGTTACCACTGTGCCAATCCATCTCATTGGGGGCATTCCTCTTTTTCTTCGACCCTCCACTTTACCAAGCATTTTGTACTTCTTGAAGGACTGGTCCCTCTTGATAATGTGTCCAAAGTATGAGAGGCGAAGTCTGACCATCCTAGCTACCAAGGAGCATTTT
>NW_006408746.1:1001859-1003261 GCF_000296735.1 Chrysochloris asiatica | reverse complement strand
TATTTAAAATATCAGTGGCATAGTTTCCATAATTATAGCATCACACAAGCCACCACACTATGACAAACTGACAGACAAATGATGAATATTCATAGGTAATGTATTTAATTGAAAGATGGCTTCCAGGAGTGGTTTCAGTTCCAAGTTTGAAGGGTGTTTCAGGTTAACAGTCTCAGGAGTTCCTCTGGTCTCTACTAGTCAAGTAAGTCTGACCTTTTCTTTCTTTTTTTTAAAAGAATTTAAGTTTTGTTCTACATTTTTCTCCCATTCTGTCCAGGACCATCTATTATGTCTCTGGTCAGAACAATCAGTAGATGTACAGTGATAGATGAGGCCATAGTTCATGTGGGCTGTTAGTCCTGTGGAGTAATTTCTTCTTTGACTGTTTGGTTTCCCTGTTTATCTTTTGCTCCAGACAAGGAATGACTAATAATTTTATCTTAGATGGCTGCTTGCAAGCTTTTAAAACCTCAAATCTGCTCACCAGAACATAAACTATATGGACTATGATATGCCAATTGACTGAGTTGTCCATGAGACTACGATTCTAAGCCTTTACATCTCGCAAACCTACTCTATAAGTTATTTGGTTGTGTTTATGAAATACCCACAGCTGTGCTCCCTATAAGATTTATTATATATGAGGTGGTGCCAAAAAGTTCATGGAAAAATAGAGTGAAAAGATAATGGAATTTTTTTGCATTGAACATTTTAAAGTATATTCATATACAAATATAAATTCAACATAAATTAACACTGTCACTCATCTGTCAGTTTGCCACACTGTAGTGGCTTGTATATTGCTGTGATACTGAAAGCTATGCCCTTAGTATTTTATATACCAGCAGGGTCATCCATGGTGGACAGGTTTCAGTGGCGCTTCCAGACTAAAACAGAGTAAGAAGAAGGAGAGGCAAACCACTTCTGAAAGGTTAGCTATTGAAATCCTTATGAATAACAGCAGAATATTGTTTGATAATGCCAGAAGATGAGTCCCTCAGGTTGGAGATTGGGCAAAATATGACTGAGGAAGGGCTGCCTCCTCAAAATAAAGTTGACCAAATGATGTGGATGGAGTAAAGTTTTAGGGGATCTTCATTTGCTGATGGGGCACAACACAAAATGAGACGAAGTAGCTGCAAACAACCATTAATAATCAGAATCTGGAATGTACAAAGTATGAATCTAGGGAAATTGGAAGTCATCAAAAATAAAATAGAACACATAAAGATCAATATCATAGGCATTGGTTAGCTTAAATGGAATGGTACATCTAGAATGTTTCTTAGATGCCAGGATGGCAAGACTTCATCTCTCATACTTTGGACAGGGACCAGTTCCTGTAGAAGGACATCATGCTTGGTAAAGTGGAGGGTCAGAAAAAAAGAGGAAGATCCCAATG
>NW_006408746.1:998027-1001009 GCF_000296735.1 Chrysochloris asiatica | reverse complement strand
TCCATAGCACTTAACAACAACAACAACATATGTTTTCTTAGAGAAAAGTTAACTTAATTTTTTAATACCTAATTGCATTTATTAAAAATATCAGTAAGAATATTTGATTAAGAGTGATAGTTGGAATTAACTTTTAATTAAATGGGTAGTTAGTAATCATACCCTGTATCTCTAGTTTAAGGAGCTAGTCATGGTCCAGTGGTTAAGAGTTTGGCTGCTAACCAAAAAGTTAATGGTTTAAACCCACTTGCTTCTGTAAAGGTAACAAAGTAGGATACACTATGGTGCAGTTTGACTGTCTTTTAGGGTCACTATCAGTTGGCATCTACTCCATTACAATGGGTTATTTTTATTATTATTATTTTGGTTTCTCTAAATCTCTAAGATTTCTCTCTCTTTTTAAAAGAACTTCTATTTAAAGAAGAATCATGGTGGCACAGTGGGTAAATGCTTGGCTGCTAATTAAAAGGTCATCAGTTTAAACCCATTAACTGCTATGCAGGACAAATAGGTGACAGTTGTCTTCATAAAAATGTATGCTTTGGAAATGCTACTCTGTTCTACAGGGTCACAATGAGTCAGAAAGGACTCAATGGCAGTTGGTTTTAGATTTGATTCTATTTACGACAGTAATGGCTATTTATTTTATCTAATGAATTTTGCAATGATAATATATTGAGTATCATATGAATTATCTCATCTGACCTATTATAAAACACATTTTATACATAGATACAAAAATTTATTCACATTTTATAATATGAAACAATTCTCTTATTTTCATGATAAATTCTATTTGGTCATTGTTGATAATTCCATTGTTGTTGTTAGGGGCCATCAAGTTGATTTTGACTCATAGTGACCTTATGCACAACAGAATGAAACACCATCCTCACAACTGTTGTTAAACTTGATCCCACTGCTGTTGTCACTGTGTCAATCCATCTCATTGGGGCTGTTCCTCTTTTTCATTGACTTCCCACTTTACCCTTCTCCAGGGATGATTCCATTAATTAATGGACCTTTATTTAATGGATATTTAATATTTCCAAGCTGCCTTTAACAGTAATTCATGGAATAATTAATGGATGTTTCCATTAATTACTGTTAAACCAACTCAATGGCACTTAACAACAACAACAAAGGAAATCTGCAAATATTTTACTCAGATTTTTATTATTTTATAGTCCTGGTGTGGCACTGTAGGATTAGCACTTGAATGCTAACCACAAGGTGGGTGGTTCAAACCCATTAGCCACTCTTTGGAAATTCTATATAGGGTTGCTATGAATCAGAACTGGCTCAATGGCACTTAACAACAACATAAATGAAATAATTTCATTTTTCTGTACTAATAGTGTCAATCACCACTCATCTGCCAGTCATACTCTGGTGATTTGTATGTTGCTGTGATGCTAGAAGCTATGCCACTAGTATTTTAAATGCCAGTGGGGTCCCTCATGGGCAGGATTCAGTAGAACTAGCAGACTAAGACAAACTAGGAAGAAGGAGCGTCAGATCACCTCTGAATGTTCTGTCTCAACTTCTGAAAACCTTATGAGTAACAGCAGAAAATTGTCAGGTATAGTGCCAAAAGATGTGCCCCTCAGGTTGGGAAGCTTCTAAAATACTACTGAGAAAAAACTCCCTCCTCAGAGTAGGGTTGACAAGATTGACATGAATGGAGCAAAACTTCTGGGACCTTCATTTGCTGACAGGGCACAATTTAAAATAAAGGGAAACAGTTGCAAACATTCATTAATAATCAGAACATATAATGTACGAAGTATGACGCTAGGGAAATTATAAGTTGTCAAAATGAAATGGAATATATAAAGACCAATATTCTAGACATTAGACTGGTATTGGCTATTTTGAAACAGACAATCATATGGTTTACTATGCTGTTGTCTGTCAAATTGAAGAAGAATGACATCACATTCAAAGAACATTTCAAGATCTCTCTTGAAGTACAGTACTGTCTGTGATATGATCATATCTACACACCTACATGGAAGAACAGTTAATACTACTGTTATTCAAATTTACACACCAATCACTAAAGCCAGTGAAGAAGTTGAAGAATTCTACCAACTTCTTAAGTCTGAAATTGATCAAACATGCAATCTAGATATATTGATAATTACTGGTGATTGGAATGTAAAGGTTGGAAATGAGGAAGGATCAATAGTTGGAAAATATGGCCTTGGTGATAGGATGCTGAAAATCACATGATAGAATTTGCAAGAAAAATGATTTCTTCATATGAAAATACATTTTTAAAAATAACAAAAGATGACTATAGACATGGACCTCACCAGATGGGATACAAATAAATCAAATGTGGAAAGAGACAGTGAAAAAGCTCAGTATCATCAGTGAAAACTGGGGACTGACTACAAAACAGACTATCAATTGCTCATATGCAAGTTCAGGCTGAAGCTGAAGAAAATTAAAACAAGTACGTAAGAGTGAACATATGATCTTGACTTTAGAGACCATCTGAGGAGAGATTTGATGCATTAGATACTAATGACCAACCAAATACCAGAAGCATTGTGAGATGACATCAAGCACGTCATTCAGGAAGAAAGTCAAAGGTCATTAAAACAAAAGTAAAGACCAAAATGAGTATCAGAAGAGACTCTGAAACTCACTCTTGCATGTAGTAAAGCTAAAGCAAATGGAAAAAATGAGAAAGTAAAAGAACTGAATAGAGCATTTCAAAGGGCAGCTCAAGAAGACCTGGAGTTAGAAAAACAAAATGGAAGAACACATTCAGCATTTCTCAAGTTGAAAGAACTGACAAAAAATTTAAGCCTCAACTTGCCATATTGAAGGAGTCTATGGACAAAATATTGAATGATACAGAAAGCATCAAAAGAAGATGGAAAGAATTCAGAGTCATTGTACCAAAAAGAAATGTTCTATGTTCAATCATTTCAAGAGCAAATGGTACTGAAGGCATGGGTGAAAAACAAG
>NW_006408746.1:994060-995767 GCF_000296735.1 Chrysochloris asiatica | reverse complement strand
ATTTAACTACCAACCTTGTAGTTAGCAGCCCAGTGCTTATTCTACAGTGCCACACGAGTACTTATAGTTGTTGCTGTTAAATGCCATTGAGTCTGTTCCAGCCTATAGCAACCCTAACAGGCTCCAAGGAGAGAAAACAGGCTTTCCAAGGAGTGGCTGGTGAGCTTGAACCACCAACCTTGAGGTTCAAACTGACTTTGAAGTCCAGCTTATTAACCCACAGTGCAACACCAGGACTCTAGGATTTAGGTTCCATCAAGTAGATTCATATTCATAATGACCTGTGTGGTATAATAGAACTACTCCATAGACTTTTCTAGGCTGCAATCTTTTGGGAGAAGATTGTCACATAATATAAAGTAAGGGATTTGAAAGCAGCCCAGAACTTTCTTAGGTGTCTTCTTTGTATCCCCAAACCTTGTTTTCTAAAAGTATTATGTCTATTCAGGGCTTTGTATAAGGAGACAGACAGATATCTTGGTAATGGACATCATTAGCATCATCTCAGTTTATCAATTCTCAAACAGTTATTAATTATAAGACATTGGGTAATTACTTTCTCTGTAGATAGCTTTTTTTTTTGGCAAATTGAGACACTCATAAAATGTATTTCATGAGGTTGTTGCTAAGATAGGACATATAAAGTGCTTAGGATATTTTATGTTGTTGGGTACTCTCAAGTTGATTCCTGACTCATAGTGACCCCATGTGACAGAGTAGGACTGTCTGTCCTACAGGATTTCATTGATATAATCTTTACAAAAGAAGATTGCCAGGTCTTTACTCCATGGAGCTGCTGGTTAGGTTGGAACTGACAAATTTTTGGTTAGCAAGTGCGTAGTTAAACATTGTGCCATTAGGGCTCCTTAAATTGCTTAGTATAAGGCCTGCTGAACAGAAAAAATTCAATATATGTGATTCTTTTTGGCTTCGACAGCAGGCAGGTTTATTGAGAAAGGAAGCCTGGCCATCCTGGCCATCCTGGCCTGCAGGGAGCACTCTGGCTGCACTTCTTCCAACACAGATCTGTTGGTTCTTTTGGAAGCCCATTGGCACTTTCAGTATTCATGTTTGGTAAGGTGGAGGGTCAGAGAAAAAGAGGAAGGTCCCCAACGAGATGGATTGGCCAAATGGCAGCATCGATGGACTCAAGCATGGCAACAATAGTGAGGTTGGCCCAGGTTCAGGCAGTGTTTCATTCTACTGTGCATAAGGTCACCTTAGATCATGAGGCAAGGAAGAAAATGGGGTGTGGGGAATGGGGTGAAGGCAACCTGGAGCCAGCCTGGGAGCCTGGGCTTACTCTCCCATGTCCCACGTTGGGTGCCAAAATGTTAAGAAACAAGAAAGAAAGAGATGAGGATAGAAACATGGCTTCAACAGAAGGCAGGTTTATTGAGAGTAAACCTGGGAGGGGGATCTCAAAGTCAAGAGAGACCGATTGCCTGTGATTCATTTTTGTAAGACTAATTAAACAATTTATATATATTTCACTATATCTGTAACTATAATCATCACTAGTCTCACTAATTCAAATAAAACACATCAGAAATATACTCTTCAGGAAAGGTAACTCGGAAAAATCAAAGAATGGAATTAACAAATGATTTTCCCATTTTATAAGTTTGCATCAGTCAGACCATTATTATATTTTTATGTCTAGTTAACGTTCTATGACTCGATGGCACTTGACAACAGTAATATTCT
>NW_006408746.1:983942-993445 GCF_000296735.1 Chrysochloris asiatica | reverse complement strand
CAAAAGCATCAATTCTTCTATGGTCTTCTTTTATTTATTGTCCAGGTTTCACATGCATATGAGGTTATTGAAAATACCATGGCTTGGGTCAGGCGCTCCTTAGTCTTCAAGCTGACATCTTTGCTCTTCAACACTTTTTTGTGCAGCAGATTTGCCTAATGCAATATGTCATTTGATTTCTTGACTGCTGCCTCCATGAGTGTTGATAGTTAATCCAAGAAGAATGAAGTCCTTGACAACTTCAATCTTTTCTCCATTGATAAGAACGTTTATTATTCCAGTGGTGAGGATTTTTGTTTTCTAGTATAAGCCTGTATACTAGGTAAATTTTCTGCTATATGACTCACCTTTCTCGCAGTTCTGGTTGCACGTCACCTGAGATAGGTGTTTTCTTTGAGCTGATTATGGTTCTGGGAAAATGTACTATACAGAAACAAGAATGGAACAGGGAGCGAACAATGATGTGGCTGTTCAGGTAAGAGATGATTGGGCTTGAACCAAGGCAGAAGTAGATGGAGAGATGAGAAGTGTTGGATTATGAATAATTTTGAAGGATAAGAGTCAAAGATCTGATGTGTAATGCAAGAGAGAAAAGTCAAAAATAAGCAGGCTCCTCTCTCATGCCACACAGCACATGTCATCTCTGGAAACTAGAAAAAGCAGTTTCTGTTGATTTAAAGGTTGTTAGTTGTTATTGATAAAGGCAGTCAAGAATTTAACTTTGGCTACTGAAGCATTGGTGGTTAAAATTAAATCTGCAACCAAGATTTATTTTGTGATTCACTCCCCTTCCTACATTCTCTGGATTGTTTGTCTATAGATTTTCAGAGGCATATGTGGCCAGCTCTTTTTCCTACCCTATGTCCATCACAGGAGAGTGTTTTAATCTTTTCCTATCCCTACTTTGGGTTATAACTGAAGAAAGGAGGGTAGTGTTTCCAGAGGAAAAGAACGCAGAACCATTAAAAATAACAGTTCTGTATTCACAAGCTTGGTTTTAAGATAACTGAAAATCCATGAATTAGCCTACTTTAAGAATTACACGATTGCCCTAGCACTGTTATCCGGCAAATCTACTTTGTTTTATATTTAGTCATTCATCGGTCTTAAATCAAGATTATAATGATTGCAAAATTCAGATGACTGATGAAAACTATCATTGTTTTTGTTGTTAAGTGCTGTTGAGTCAACTAGTTCTGACCCATAACAACCCTTGTAGGGTTTCTAAGGAGCAGCTGGTGAGCTTGAACCGCCAACCTTGTGGTTCAAATTGACTTTACAGTCCAGTGCATTAAACCTGCAGTGCCATACTAGGAGTGGTTTGAATAATTCTTTGCTTAAATGTTGTGCATTGGTAGAAGTAACATTGCTGGTTGTTAAGTACCACTGAGTCAGTCCCAACTCATAGTGTCCCTGTATAGGGGTTCCAAGGAAAAGCTGGTGGTTTAACTGTTGCTCTTGTGTTTAGCAGTCCAGTGCTTATCCTATAACACCACGCTATGACTCCAGATGTAACATTAATCACTAATTAATGAAAAGAAATCATTACACATTTTAGATAATAAGCATTTTGATCTTCCTTTTAGCATGGGCTTCATTTTGGCTTTTAAACCACTGAACTGCTAGGTAATATTGCTATTATCTAGTAACTAAAAACTTGGGCTAAGTAGTTTATTTTCTCATCCATAAAACCTATTTGCGTCCCAGTCCAGCCTACCTATTGCCTCCTGATTTTAAGGACCTTTGACAATCAAAACACTTCATTCATTTTTTCAGCAGCTATGTTGCTGGTATGGATTGCATCTCAATGTCAAGAAAACAAAAATCCTCACCACTGGACCAATAAACAACATTCTTATCAATGGAGAAAAGATTGAAGTTGTCAAGGACTTCATTCTTCTTGGATCAACTATCAATATTTGCGGAAGCAGCAGTCAAGAGATCAGACAAACGTATTGCATTAGGCAAATCTGCTGCACAGGAACTTCTTAAAGTGTTGAAGAGCAAAGATGTCAGCTTGAGGACTAAGGTGCGCCTGACCCAAGCCATGGTATTTTCAATAACCTCATATGGATGCGAAAGCTGGACAGTGAATAAGGAAGATCATAGAAGAATTGATGCCTTTGAATTGTGTTGTTGGAGGAGAATACTGAAAGTGCCATGGACTGCCAAAAGAACCAATAGATCTTTTTTGGAAGAAGTGCAGCCAGAGTGCTCCTTGGAGCCAAGATGGTTAAACTTCGTCTCTCATACTTTGGACATGTTGTCAGAAGGGAACAGTCGCTAGAGAAGGATGTTCTGCTGGGTAAGATGGTGGGTCAGAGAAAAAGAGGAGGACCCCCAATGAGATTGATCCACCAGGTGGCATCATTGATGGTGTCAAGTGTGGCAGCGGTAGTGAGGTTGGCCCAGGATCGGACATTGTTTCGTTCTGCTGTGCATGGGGTCGCTGTGAGTTGGTTCCGACTCGATGGCACCTGACAACAACAACAACATGTTGCTGGTCTAGCTTTTAACAATGGATTATCTAATATGATGGAACTTCGAAAGCTTGTGGGAAAAAAAAACACCCCAAAGCCATTATTTTTCTATTTCCCATGAACTTTTTCATGCACCCTTATATAAAACATGAACAATTTAACAACAAAATAGCCCAATCATAGGATGGCCAAAAAACTTAAAATAGATATTTCACCAAAGAGGACATTCAATGGCTGTCAAACACACCAAACATGTAAAAAGGGGATCAACATCTTTAGCCATCAGAGAGATGCAAATCAGAACCATAATGAGATGATCATTTCACTTCCACTAGGATGACTAAGAAAAAAGTAAAACCAAAAAATCAAAACACAACACATGTTGGTGAGGCTGTGGGAAAATTGGAACCCATATCCATGGCTGGTAGGAATGCAAAGTGGCACAGTTACTGTGAAAAACAATGTAGTCATTCCTCAAAAAACTAAGAGCATAACTACCATATAACCCAGCAATTTCACTCCTAAGTATATATTTAAATAACTTTAAAGTGGAGCCTCAAACAGAACAGACACTATTTTCACTGCAATAGTATTCATAATAGTCAAAAGGTAGAAACAAACTAGATGTCAATTAGTAGATGAATGGATAAAGTGTGGCATATACATACAATGGAATACTACTCAGTCCATAGGAGAAATGAAATCTTTATTTGTTGTTGCTGTTAGTGCTGCTGAGTTAGTTCTGACTCATAGGTTTTCAAAGACTGGCTGGTGAGTTTGAACCGCCAACCTTGTGGTTCACACAGACCTTGCGGTCCAGTGATTTATTCCATAGTGTCACACCAGGACTCTAAAGTCTTGATGTTGTTGTTGTTAAGTAATGTGGAGTCAGTTCTGACTTATAGTGACCCTGCACAGGATTTCTGAGACTGCAAATTTTTACAGGAGCAGAAAGCCTCATCTTTCTCCCGTGAAACGGCTGGTAGTTTCAAACTTCCTACCTTAAGGTTAGCAGCCAATTAAAAACCACTACGCTACCAGAGCTCCTTGATACATGCTACAAAATAGATGGAACTTGAAAAATATTATGCTAAGTGAAATAAGTCATCATAAAAGGTTAAATATTGGTATGACTTCACTTTTATATAAAGTTAAGAAAAGGCAAATGAGCAGCTACCAAAGAATGTTAGTGGCTATCAGGGGTGGGAGGGATGGGGAAAGAGGGCTGTTGCTTATGAAGTACAGTGTTTTGGTTTACAGTGATGCAAAAATCATACTGAATAAGCGTTGTTGTTGTTGGTTAAGTGTCCTTGAGTTGGTTCAGACTCATGGCGACCCTGTATAAGATTTCCAAGGCTGTGAATCCAGTGGGAGCAGAAAGCCTCATCTTTTCCCCCCAGAGCAGCTGGTGGCCTCAAATCTTCTACCTTGTGGTTTTCAGTGCATTCCTTATCCTACATAGCTATCATGCTTCCCAGGGAGAGGGCTGTTGTTGTAAAGTGCTATGCAATCAGTTCTGACTCAGCAAACCAGTGCAGGGTTTCTGAGGAGTAGATGGTGGGTTTGAACCTTCATCCTTGTGGTTAGCAGTCCAGTTCTTATCCTATAGCGCATACCAGGCCTGCACAGTAAGGGTAGGGTTGCACAATTAACATCAATGACACATAGCAACAGTAGCTAATTGAAGTCCTCGTAGGATAAATGCAGGACCGCAAGATCAGTTTGAACCACAAGGTCAGCTCATCAGAAACCATATACTGAGTTGCTATGAGTTAGAACTGACTGGATGGTATTTAACAACAACAACAATGGCTAATGATCATAAACATTTCTTCATATGCATGTTGGTTATCTGAATGTGTTCCTTGGTAAAATGTCTGTTCATGTCCTGTGCCCATCTTTTAATTGAGTGGTCTCTTTCTTGTAGAGGTGTTCGATTGTTGTTAAGTGCTGTCAAGTTGGTTCTGACCCATAGCAATCCTGTATAGGGTTTTTGAGGAGAAGCTGGGGGTTTGAACTGCCGACCTTGTGGCTCGCATTCCAGTGCTGATCCTACAGCATCACACCAGGAGTCCATGATGTACCTAAGTGTTTAATTTTTAGGAGGTCTGAGTCATCTATTTTGTCTTCTGCTATCTGCGTGTTTTTAGTAGTTTGATAGTATTGTGCTTATGGCACATATTAGAGTCCCCTAAGTTTGTCCCCAGTTTTTCATTGGTGATCTTTATAGTTCTAGATTCTCCAATCTATGGTAAGTTTGTTTTTATATATTATGTGAGATATGGATGGGTTTAATTCCATTCTTATGCAAATTATTTCCAGTTTTGCCAGTATAGTACTGGCAAAGAATGCATAAGAATGAAATAAGACCCATATCTCACACAATATACAGAAATAATTTCATGTCTTTTGGCCCTTTGTCAAAGATCAGCTGATTTATTTCTGGGTTCCCGATTCTGTTCCATTGATCTATGTATCCTTTGTTGTATCAGTTCCAGGCTGTTCTGACCACTGTGGATGTGCAATAAATTTTGAGATCTGGGAGTGTGAGGCCTCCAACTTTATTCTTCTTCCTAAATAATGCTTTGCTTACCCGAGGTCTCATCATCTCCATATAAAGTTTGTTATCATTTTTTCATCTCTTTAAAAAATGATATTGGAGACCATCAAGCTCTTTTAAGAACTATCTGAGTTCTGCTGTGGCGCTGTGGGTTAATGCGCCAGATTCCAAAGCCGTTTGAATTGCAAGGTTAGCGGTTTAAGCTCCCCAGCTGCTCCCCAGAAACCCTATACAGAGTCGCTATGGGTTGGAATCGACTTGACCACACTTAACAACAACAACATATGAGATCAAATTGATAACAGCAACGTAAAAGATAAAAAACATTAGGGAGCAGTGAGTTTGTATTAATAGGGGATGAATAGCTCAGAAAAGGATGGTCGAAGAATGTCGTCACTGAATTTCACATGTAGAAACTGCTGAATTGGTGTTTTTGCTGTGCATATTCTCAACAGAATTGTTGTTAAGTGCCATCAAGTCTGTTGCGACTCATAACGACCCTGTATAGGGTTTTCAGAGGAGCGCCTAGTGTATTTGTATCACGATCTTCAGTTTCAAACCAACCTAGTTAGTGGTTGAGCGCTTATCTCAAAGTGTCACACGAAGACTCCAACAACAGAATAACCCCCTCAAATGTCATTCAGTTAACAAAATGTTTGCCGTCTATTGCAAAATAGTGTTTGATGTGAAGAAATACAAGACAGGTTTCTGTCCTTTTAGAACAAGAAATTCACACAATGAAACTAACCACGTGATTATGGATTTTAATGAGTATAGCCTCTTTTGTTGATCTGTGGCTATTAAGTGAATCAGCTCCTTTAGAGCTTACTTGTGCACTCTGTGTGACTGATATTGGGAATCTATTCCTGAAATTGTCATCTTGGAGTGGAAAATGCAGTATTCCATTCTATTTTCACTCTTTAAGGGGTGATATTAAGGGGTCATGTTATGGTTTGTTATCTGGAGTGCTTTCAGGGGAGGATTCCCTTACCAGTCCCAGGGACGCTACATGCTGCCATACGCTGCACCATAGCACAGAAAAAGTTTTCCTTCCTGGTTCCAGGTTAAATGGCCCAGCCCGCACTGACGAATAGGGTTGTTCCTATCCAGCAGTGGGGCAGGATCTTGAGTTTCAGACTCCGCCTCCCTACGTGGCGTGCGTGCGTGCATGCGTTTCCGCTGTGCAGAGCCGGTCGGTTTGTCCGGTTCGTGGCGCCCCCCGGCGGCACTTGGGCCTCAATGCTGCAGCCAGACCTGAGCGCCTAACATGGAGTGGCAGAAAGAGGAGCAAACTCTCGGGGACCCCATCGTGTGGTCTCCTGGGGATTCGAGGTGTCAGACCCCGACTGAGGAGGGGCAGGAAGAAGGCGTGGAGTCAGCGGTGGCTACCCTGGGCATGGAGGCAGACGGCGCCAGCGCGGACGGGCTTTGGGCTCTACCGGTCGAACTAGCTGAGCGGAGGCCAGAGTGCAGCCGCTGCAGGTGACCGCAGGGGCTGTGGGCGGGACTGCAGCTGGTTGCTGGAAGCGATGGTGCCCCCTGCCGGGGTGGCGGCCTTGGCTCTGTCCTCAGTAGCTTTGCTTTCAGATTGTGATCCTCTAGTGATCATTGCTATTTCTTGTATGAAATTTTTGGAATTCTTTGTATGAAATTCTTGGTCAGAAGCAGTTTATCCAGGGTCATGATTATTTAATGTTACTTCCTGCAAGCCACTTGGCGTGTCCTTTCTTTAGTGGACATAAGTTTGGCTTTCAGGAAACTTACAAACTGGCAAGGGAAGCCAAACACAATGACAGTAATACTCGTAATTGTTGTTGTTCAGTGCCTTTGAGTCTGTTCGGAATCATAGGGACGTTCCGTAGAGTTTCCGAGGAGTGGCTGGTGAGTCTGAACTGCTGCCCTTGTGGTTCAAACCGATCTTGTGGTCCATTGCTTATCCTACAGCGCCACACCTGGACTCCAATACTAGTCATAGTTAACATTTTTACCTGTTTAAGTGATACAGTTGGCACACAGCAAGAAAACAAAATAGATTGGAGAAGAGAGACAATCAAGGTAGCTAGTATTATGTAAGATTGGCTTCAGTTTTTTAAATTCATTCACAAATATTTATTGAGCACCTGCTTCTTGCCAGGCACTGTGCTAGGTCCTAGGAATGTAGTGATTTATAAAGCAGATAAAACTCTTGCCCTGACTAGGACAACTAGTATGTGTCCAGTCACTAAGTACTTTTTGGATTACCTCACTGTGTTGTCATACTTCAGGATTGTGAGAGTTGTCTCATCTGTTTGTTTGTTGTTGTTAAGTGCTATCCAGTGGTTTCTGACTCATAGTGACCCTGTATAGGATTTCCAAGGAGCAACTCGTGGCTTGATCTGTCAATCTTGAGGTTAACAGTCCAGAGCTTACACTACAGCACCACATCAGGACTCTACTTATTTGAGTCCCATGCTATTCAGATATATCAACCTTATTACGCCTTTAGGAGGAGCTCTGGTAGCATAGTGGTTACGAATCGGGCTCCTAACTTCAAGGTCAGCTGTTCGAAACTACCAGCTGCTCCGCGGGAGAAAGATGAGGCTTTCTGCTCCCGTAAAGATTTACAGCCTTGGAAACCCTGTACAGGGTCACTATGGGTGGGAACCGACTCCACATAACAGCAACAACAAAACACCTTTAGGAGCCGCCCTGGTGGTGTAGTGGGGTAATTGTTGGGTTGCTAATCTTAAGGCTTGCAGTTCAAACCCACCGGTTGCTCCAAGGGAGAAAGAAGAAGCTGTCTGCTCTAGTAAAAAATTCCAGTATGAGAAACCCCAAGGAGCAGTTCTACTCTGTTCTATAGCCTCACTATTATTTGGAATCAACTTGATGGTTGTGGCTTTGGTTTTGTCTGTTTGTTTTTACCTCTTTGCTATTCAGGATCATTTCCCTGGTTACCAGAGTTCTCTAGCTATTTACTACCTATCTCTCTGTTGGCTTCATGATTTAACTATTTGGTAGTTCCTCTACTTCCTTACCTTGGAATTACTCTGCAACTTGTCATCAGATTCTACAGTGTACTGGCTTTCACTAAAGTCTTCATGGACCCTCTATGAAACAAAATACAAAGGATTCTGTTTTTTTTTTTTGTTGTTGTTGTTCATGTTTTACTAGACTTCTTAGCAGCATTCAGTAACTGAATATTTACTTTTTTAATGTTTTATTGTGAATTATATGATAGTTTACATGAGAGAACTTTAGTTCTACATTCATTCCACCATATATCATTTCATTGCCATGGTTTCAATCCCCTCCATGCATCATCAACTGACCAAAGGGTATATCCTAGAAACCCACCCCCTACACTTTCCCCTTCCCTTACTCCCCACCCCCACCCCCCCAGGTCTTCGGCCCACAGTTCCTCTCCCTCTCTGGATCCAAAGTCCCCAGCCACTTCATCACTCCACGTCATCGTCTCTGTCTCTATCTCAGGCATCTCTGCTTCTCTGGGTAAGGTCCCGCTCTCGGCTCTTCTCCGTTGATGGTCCCAGAGACCTCCGCTCCTAGACTGGAGAATTAAGCACTCCCTTCCTTGTTACAAAACGTCTACCTTTGCATTTCCAACCCTCATCATCCGTCCTGATAAGCATTATTCACTACAGTATCACGAGTTACCCGTCTGTATTTCATTTCATCAGCTCCGTCCAGACAGATTGAATAGTACCCAGTGGAGATTCTGCCTTCCTCCATGCCCCCTAGTACTAGGTTCCCTCTTGAAAGCTTGTAAGCCAGTCATTTCTTGCCTTTGTAGTCCTCCCCTCCCCATTTGAGTATCCAGTGTCCAAGTTGCCCATCACTGTCCACTCTGTGTGTGGAGGGGGTGGGAATGTTTCTTGCTGTAAGGATTTGTTCCTTCTTTTGAGTTGCTGCTCCAAAGGTATAGGTCAAGTTCATCAGATTGTATCAGCTCACTCTTTTTTTTTTTTTTTAAATCTCTTCTTTCTTCTCCAGGTTGAGCTCTGATCATCCAGTCATCCGGTCCAGGTCATGTGGGTACCATCTGCAAGTGTGGGTGCTCCTGTGCACATGCCCTCTCTTCCCATCAGCCTCCACTCTCCACTCGAGTCCTCCGTGGCCACGCCACTGACTCTGGGCCCAAGAGTCCCCAGGTCTCCTCACACTGCTTGCCAACCAGGTCCCCAACTGGGTCCACAGAAGCCCACTGAACGTTGTAGGGCTTAGCTTGCTGCTTCATTGCTGCTTTTACCCCACTTCCCCCCATTAGTGATGCGTGTGGTCACCAATCGGAGTGTGCATTTCTGTTGAGTCTTAGTCTTGGAAGGGGGTTTGCGTTGAGAGGACCTGTCCACTTGCCTTGATGTTTCCTAGGGAAGCGATTTGTTTGTTCTTGTAGTAACAGTCCATCAGCCTCCATTGTTTTGCATTTTTCCTGCAGGTCTTTCTTTCAAGAAGTATCTTTTGTT
>NW_006408746.1:979874-983290 GCF_000296735.1 Chrysochloris asiatica | reverse complement strand
TACAGTAGTGGTCCTATGCAGTATTTCTCTTTTTGTGACTGACTAATTTCACTCAGCATAATGTCCTCAAGGTTCATCCATGTTATGCGGTGCCTAGTATAATTGAATATTTACTTTTTAAGATAATCTTTTTTCTTGGCTTCGCTTTGATTTCTGTAACTATCCTTTCCTGCACTCCCTTGCCTTTTTCTCCCTTTGTATTTCTAATAATGATATCACTTGGAAGTTTACATTCTTGGAATGATTTTCCTGCTGGATCCTTCTCATCTTTCAACTCTCAGTACAAATGCTATTTTTTCCCTGGTCTCCTTTGCTTTTTTCTTCCCTAACTTTTCTAATGATCACATACAAGTCAAATTTTGTTTAAGATAATTAAATAATGGTTGTAGCAGTACATTGACAAGGAACTGCAGCAATTCAAGCTGGATTCTGAAGAGGATTCAGAATGAGAGATAGTTGATGATGCCAAATGGATCTTACAAAGAATGAGAATTCCAGAATACTAAATTGTGTTCTATTAGGAAATCAGATATAATGTTTATGTAATGCTCATATGTATGTCGACTGTTTCTAATATGCAGGGAGTATACAGTGTTATGGGAGTACATAGGAAGAGCAACTAACTCCAGTTAGCTTGGGCTGAGGGTGAGGAGAAGTTAACAAAGGCTTCTGGAAAGAAGAGACATTTAAGCTAAGAAGGAAAGATTTAATATTTTTGTTATAAATCATTAAACTGGATCCTAATATTTAGGACTTGAAACATTTACTTATGAAGATCAAAGAGCACAGCCTTCGATATGGATTACATCTCGGTGTCAAGAAAACAAAAATCCTCACCACTGGACCAATAAACAACATTCTTATCAATGGAGAAAAGATTGAAGTTCATTCTTCTTGGATCAACTATCAACACTCGCGGAAGCAGCAGTCAAGAGATCAGACGACGTATTGCATTGGGCAAATCTGCTGCACAGGAACTTTTTAAAGTATTGAAGAGCAGAGATGTCAGCTTGAGGACTAAGGTGCGCCTGACCCAGGCCATGGTGTTTTCAGTAGCCTCATATGGATGCGAAAGCTGGACAGTGAATAAGGAAGATCGTAGAAGAATTGATGCCTTTGATTTGTGGTGTTGGAGGAGAATACTGAAAGTGCTATGGACTGCCCAAAGAACCAATAGATCTGTTTTGGACGAAGTGCAGCCAGAGTGCTCCTTGGAGGCCAGGATGGCTAAGTTTCGTCTCTCATACTTTGGACATATTGTCCGGAGGAAACAGTCACTGGAGAAGGATGTCATGTTGGGTAAGGTGGAGGGTCAGAGAAAAAGAGGAAGACCCCTAACGAGATGGATTGGCCAGGTGGCATCATTGATGGTGTCAAGTGTGGCAGCGGTAGTGAGGTTGTCCCAGGATTGGACATTGTTTCGTTCTGCTGTGCATGGGGTCACCATGAGTCGGTTCTGACTCGATGGCACCTGACAACAACAACAGCAATATTTAGGACTGGAGTCTTAGTGTGGCACTGTAAGAAAAGCATTGAACAGTAAAGTCGTTTTGAAACACAAAGTTGGTGGTTCAAACTCAACAGTCACTTCTCAGAAACCCTATACAGGGTCTATGAATTATAACCACTTGATGGCACTTAAAAACAACAATATTTAGAATTTAGTAGGGTAAAGGCTGGGAAGTAGGTTGTTGTTGTTGTTAAGTGCCGTCGAGTCGTTTCCAACCCATAGTGACCCCGTACAGGGTTTCCGAAGCTGTAAATCTTTACAGGAGCAGAACACTTCATCTTTCTCCCGCGGAGCGGCTGGTAATTTCGAACTGCTGGCCTTAAGGTTCGCAGCCTGATTTGTAAGGAAAAGTGTGTTCCTGAGAGATGGAACAGCAACTATAGTAGAGAGTGTAGTGTATTTGGAGAGCTTAGCAGGAGAAAGGAATGCTCAGAAACAAGGCTGCAGAGACAATGGTAGATGCTCTAGGAAGAGCCAAGTAAGGTATGCTATGGACTTTGGGCCTAAAGTACTAGAAGCCAATGAGCCAGACAGTGGAGCATTTTTATATTTGTAGGCATCCTGATGTGGCACTGTCTGAACTGCACTGCACTGTGGATCATAAGTAGCTGCTCCCCAGAAACCCTACACACGGTCAGTATGAGTTGGAACTTATTCGACAGCATGCTTTGTAGTTTAGAAGTGGTTTTAGCTATCATAATTTACATTTTATTTTATAAAAATTACAAATTGTATGGTGATTTACTAGTGAAAGTCTTGACTGGGAAGAATTAGGACCTCATTTTAGGAAAAAATGTAGGCATCTTTAATTAGACTTTTGGGGACATGTGTGGTGCTGTAGGATAAGAATTGGACTGCTAACTGTAACGTTGGTGGTTCAAACCTATATCTGTTCTTGGAAATACCATACAAAGTCATTATGAATCAGAACCAACTCGACTGCACATAACAAATTATAATTTTATATTTTATGTAGATATTGATCGGAACCTGAAGATAAGAGTTAGACCACTTGCAAATCATTGGTAATGAAATGATGTCTAATTGCAGTATGCTTTTTATCTGTATTGGGGCTGAAAACAGCAGAGAATGTGCATACAACGTTGAAACAGATGTTGTTGTGATTGTTAAGTGATATTGAGTCATTTCCGACTCATAGCGATTTTATATGGGTTTCCGAGACTTAATCTTTGTGGGAGAAGAAAGCCTCATCTTTCTCCTGCAGAGCAGCTAGTGGGTTCAAACCACCAACCTTTTGGTTCATAGTCCAGTGCTTATTATACAGAGCCACTACACTCCCTAGCACAGATAGACATCAAGACATTTTTTCCAAAGTATTGCATTATAAGGATTATAATAAATTGCATACATAAGTTCCGAACATAATTCCAGGTACCTACCAAAATATGACCTTGAATATATTCCACCTGAATTTAGAGATCATTTGAAGAACAGATTTGATAAACACTAAAGACAGAAGAGTTCCAACACCATCTCATGAGCCCTTTTGGCCCAGTATTCCGTGTTGTTGTTGACTGAGTTCCTCACTACATGTCTACCCAATCCGCCGTCTTGAAGGTGGAAGGCCTGGTAGTGTAGTGGTTAAAAATCAGGCTGCGAACCCCGCGGTCAGCAGATTTAATCCACCAGGCCCTCTGCGTGAGAGACATGAGGCTTTCCGCTTCTTGCAGTTAAACAGCCTTGGAGTTTGACGCATTAACCCACAGCACCACACCAGTACTCTGAATCTTGCTGCTCCAAGATCTCACTGCCGCTAAAGCAAATGGAAGAATTGAAGAGGTCCAAGAGCTGAACAGAAAATTTCAAAGATCAGCTCGAGAAGATAAAACCAAATACTGTAATAAAATATGCAAAGAATTAGAGTTAGAAAACCAAAAGGGAAGAA
>NW_006408746.1:976864-978472 GCF_000296735.1 Chrysochloris asiatica | reverse complement strand
CAAACTTTGTCTCTCATACTTTGGACATATTGTCAGGAGGGACCAGTTGCTGGAGAAGGATATCATGTTTGGTAAGGTGGAGCGTCAGAGAAAAAGAGGAAGACCCTCATTGAGATGTATTGGCCAAGTGGCAGCATGGATGGCAGCAGTAGTGAGGTTGGCCCAGGATCGGGCAGTGTTTCGTTCTGCTGTGCATAAGGTCACTATGGGTCGGTACTGACTCGATGCTACCTAACAACAACAACAACAACCATGCCTAGAGATATATGCTTGTTGTAGTTAGGTACCATCTAGTTGTTTCTGACTCATAGTGACCCTATGCACAATAGAACAAAACTTTGTGCTATCATCACAATTGATACTGTGTTTGGGCTCATTGTTGCTGCCACTGTGTCAGTCTATCTTGTTGAAGGTCTTCCTCCTTTTCATTGAATCTTCATTTACCAACCACTATGTCCTTCTCCAGGGACTGGTCCCTCCTAATAACATATATGAAGTATGGCAGACAAAATCAGATTTGTTTATTTTTCTGGCAGTCCAAGGTACTTTTAATATTCTTCCCCAACACCATAATTCCAAAGCATCGATTCTTCTATGGTCTTCCTTATTAATTGGCCAGTTTCCACATGCATATGAGATGACTGAAAATACAGTGGTGTTGGTCAGATGTACCTTAGTCCTCAAATTGATAATCTTTGCCATTTAACACTCTAAAGTATTTTGAGTCCTCTTCACTTCCAGAAAGCAAGGTTATTGTGTGTAGCATATACACAATATATACATACACTGTGTATAGAAGGCTACTGATGAGTTTTCTTCCAATCCTAATGCTATGTTCTTCTTCATATAATTTAGCTTCTTGAGTTATTTGCTCATCATACAGGAGGAGACAACACCTATCCTGATTTGAAACCATTTAATGTCTCTTTGTTCTATTTGAATGACGCCTCTTGGTGCATATACAGGTTCCTCACGAGCACAATTAAGTGTTCTGGAATACCCATTCTTCAGAATTTTCTCAAAGTTGTCATGATTCTCACAGTTAAAAGCCTTTGCATAGTCTATAAAGCATAAGTAATATATTTCTAGAATTCTTTGCTTTTTGTCCAGCCAGAACCATCTGATATCAGCAGTGATAACCCTACTTCCACATCCTCTTCTAAATCTGGCTTAAATTTCTGGCAGCTCCCTGCTGTTGAGCTATTTTTAAGATATTCTTCAGCAAAATTTTACTTACATGTGATTTTAATTATATTGTTCGATGATTTCTTCATTCTATTGTGTTTTCTTTGGAATGGGCACAAGTATGAATCTCTTCCAATTGGTTGTCCAAGTCACTATCTTACAAATTTCTTGACATAGATGAGTGATTGCCTCCCATTTTTTTGAAAAATTTCAGTTTGCATTTCATAATTTCTTGTAGATTTGTTTTTTGCCAATGTTTTCAGTGCAGCTTGGACTTTTTCCTTCACTACCATTGGTTCTTGATCATATGGTACCCCTGAAATTATTGGACATCAACCTATTATTTTTGGTACAGGTATTTCTTCCAACTTTTTCTGATGTTTCCTGCATCATTTAATGTTTTTCCCATGTTGTTGTTGTTAA
>NW_006408746.1:963597-976024 GCF_000296735.1 Chrysochloris asiatica | reverse complement strand
GTATATCATCTCATTGTCATGGTTACAATCCCCTCCATGCAATCCTTCCCCTGTGCCCCCAGGTCTTAAGCACACAGTCGCTCTCCCTCTCTGGATCTAAAGTCTCCAGCTGCTCCATCACATGTATATTTTTGAAAAAATGTATTTACAATGAATAAGTTGTTGGTCTTGAAAAATTCTACTCTCAAACTTCCAGCATCAGCTTCCTTCCTCTTTGTTTTCAATTTTGCATTCTAATTGCCAACAATTATTAGTGCATTTAAAAATTTTTTTATTAAAATACCCACATTTTTATTATATTTTAATTATGTTTATATAAATCAGGAATTTGGGTTGATTAATACATATTTATTAATAAAAGTTATAATGCTTTGGATGGTGATAGTTCTGTAGGATAAGCACTGGACTGTGAACCACAAGGTGGGCAGTTCAAGCCCACCAGCTACTCTACTGGAGAAAGATTTGCAGCCTCAGAAACCCTACACAGGATCCCTATGAATTGGAACCAACTCAATAACATGTAACAATCACAACAACATAATATAATTTAAAAAATTCAAATAATTTTATAAATTAATACAATTTGCCCATATAAGGTCATAAGAAAGAAACTTTTGGTTAATGTTTTCACACACTACTTGATTGCCAGAAATCAATGACTAATATTCAGATATCTGATCCTTAGTACTCAATTCATTAACCATGATTAATGAAATTTATATTGCTCACTGACTTCACTTAGAAAGCTGTATAACACTTTATGCTAATTACAGGCTAATAGAGGAACAGAAACTTCTGCATTTGGGCCGGAGGATGATGGAAGAGTTGTCATTTTGTAACTGCACAATCTCTAAGAGAATCAGACCATCTTTTTTCTAAAGTTGTTGTTGTTGTTTTGGGGTGCCTTTGAGTTGGTTCCAACTCATAGCAATCCTATGTATGAAAGAAGGAAGTACTGCCCAGTCCTGTGTCACTCTCAAAGTCATGGCTGTTTGAGTTCATTGTTGTGGTCACTGTGCCAATCCATCTGAGGGTCTTCCTCTTTTTCACTGATTATCTACTTTATCAAGTATGATGTCCTTCTCCAGGGACTGCCCCTCCTAATATTATGTTATTAATGCATCTTTATTGCATGTTTGAACAACTTTCGACCAAAGAAGGTGGTGGAATTCTTCAGTTTTATTATCTTTACCTTCTGTAGTTAAGGAGCTCCAGTAGCGTAGTGGTTAGGTATTGGGCTGCGAACTGCAAGGTCAGCAGTTCGAAACTACCAGCTGTTCTGTGGGAGAAAGATGAGGCTTTCTGCTCTCATAAAGATTTACAGCCTTGGAAACCCTGTACAGGGTCACTATGAGTCAGAACTGACTCCATGGCACATAACAATAAAACAACAAACCTTTAGTAGTTAGTTGGTGTGTAAAATTGAATAATAGTGATATCAATTGGTCTTCTTTATGGGAGAATGGATCTTATCCAATCACAGACAGCAGTGAACTTCAAGATACATCTTGAAATGTTCTGTTGATAATGAATGTGACACAGTTCCTCTTCAATTTGTGATTCTGAGCATAGTCAACGATAAGATTGTCTGGTTCAAAGTGGCCAATTTCTGCTCACTAATGCCCAGGAGATCAATCTTTATGCATTTCATTTTTGACAACTTCCAATTTTCCTATATTCATACTTGGTGAATTTCACATTTCAGTTATTAATGGATGTTTTCAGTTGTTTCTCCTCATTTAGTTTTGCTCCATCAGCAAATGAAGCCCCTGAAAGCTTTACTGCGTTCATGTCATCATGCTCAACTCTACTTTCAGGAGGCAGCTTTTCCCAGCTGTATTTTGAGTACTTTATAATCTGAGGGGCTCATCTTCTGGCACTATCTCTGACAATATTCTGGTGTTATTCAAAATGTTTTCATCTTCCAACAGTATGTCTGACAATGTTCCACTGTTGTTCATAAGGTTTTTAGTAGCTAAACATTCAGAAGTAGTCATCCTCTCCTTACTCCTAATCTGTCTTAGTCTGGACGTTCCAGTGAAACCTGCACACCATGAGTGACACTGCTGGTATTTAAAATATCTGTGGCATAGCTTCTTGCACCACAAGAACACACAAGCCATCACAGTATGACAAAGTGACAGAGGAGTGTTGGAAGACAGTTGTATAAATATTCAGTATTCTGGCTTCTCTGAGAACTGGAACATCTGGCAATTCTGGGTATCATTCCATAGCAGCAGTTGACTGCATCACTGAGATTGTGATCTGTCCAGTTGTCGTAGTTTTCATCCTCCCTGTTTAACTCAAATAGCACTGCTGAAACAGTGGTTAAGTGCTTGATAACCAGAACATTAGAGGTTTGTACTCACCAACCTTTATGAAGGAGAAAGATGTATCTATCTGCTTCCATAAAGATTCTAGTCTTGGAAACCCTATGGGTAGTTCTGTCTATGCCCTGTAGGGTCACTGTGAGTCAGAGTGGCCTCAATAGCAATATATGGGGTTCCACTAAATTATTTGTAGTTAATTGTCTGCCCCCATGTGGAGTCCCTGGGTGAAACAAATGTTTACGTACTCAGCTATTAGTTGAAGGGTCCACCCAGAGACAAATCTGAAGACAGGCTTGGTGATCTACTTCCAAAGTGTTAGCCATTGAAACCCTATGGAGTGCAGTTTTACTCTGAAATATTGAATTGCCATGAATTGGAATAAACTCAGTGGCAACTGATTATGGTTTTTCTGAATCCTGTAGTCATTTACATTTTGATGTTGGTCTATACTTGTGGCACTGTAGGATGAACACTGGACTGATAAGCACAAGGTTGGCTGTTCAAACCTACCACCTGCTCTTTGGAAACCCTATACAGGGCCGCCACGAGTCAGAACTGAATTGAAGGCACTTAACAACAACAATGATACATCATTGAAGTGGTGTCATGGTAATGCAGTAGTGAAGTGCTCAGATGCTAACCAAAAGGTTGACAATTGGAACTCACTAGCTTCTCCAGAACATGGGAACACTGAATGTTTTAAAATTGGGAAAGGTGTGAGACAGGGTTGTATTCTTTCACCATACTTATTCAACCTGTATGCTGAGCAAATAATACGAGAAGCTGGGTTCTATGAAGAAAAATGTGGCATCAGGATTGGAGGAAGACTCATTAACAACCTGTGATATGCAGATGATACAACCTTGCTTGCTGAAAGTGAAGAGGACTTGAAACATTTACTTATGAAGATCAAAGAGCACAGCCTTCGATATGGATTACATCTCGGTGTCAAGAAAACAAAAATCCTCACCACTGGACCAATAAACAACATTCTTATCAATGGAGAAAAGATTGAAGTTGTCAAGGACTTCATTCTTCTTGGATCAACTATCAACACTCGCAGAAGCAGCAGTCAAGAGATCAGACGACATATTGCATTGGGCAAATCTGCTGCACAGGAACTTTTTAAAGTATTGAAGAGCAGAGATGTCAGCTTGAGGACTAAGGTGCGCCTGACCCAGGCCATGGTGTTTTCAATAGCCTCATATGGATGCAAAAGCTGGACAGTGAATAAGGAAGGTCGTAGAAGAATTGATGCCTTTGAGTTGTGGTGTTGGAGGAGAATACTGAAAGTGCCACGGACTGCCAAAAGAACCAATAGATGTGTTTTGGAAGAGGTGCAGCCAGAGTGCTCCTTGGAGGCCAGGATGGCTAAGCTTCGTCTCTCATACTTTGGACATATTGTCCAGAGGAAACAATCATTGGAGAAGGATGTCATGCTGGGTAAGGTGGAGGGTCAGAGATAAAGATGAAGACCCCTAATGAGATGGATTGGCCAGGTGGCATCATTGATGGACTCAAGTGTGGCAGCAGTAGTGAGGTTGGCCCAGGATCAGACATTGTTTTGTTCTGCTGTGCATGGGGTCGCTATGAGTCGGTTCCGACTGGATGACACCTGACAACAAACAACAACAAGCTTCTCCATGAGAGAAAGATGGGGCTGTATCCTTCTGTAAAGATTGGTAGCTTTGAAAACCTATGGGGCAGTTCTACCCAGATCTGTAGGCTTGCAATGAATCAGATGTGACTTACAAGAAAAGAGGTTTTTACTTTATCCATTACCGAGACTTGTCTGACTTAGTATCAAGGTATATCAGACTATAATTTTGTAGGTAAAGGTGAAAATGATAGTTCCCAGTTTTATTAGTTTAGAATACCTGAGTGTTGAAATAATATCACTACTTAGAATTCAAAACAGTTTTGGTGAATTTATATTAGACTATGATAATTTTTAAGGTTAAATTTCCATAAAAATATCTTGCTTTGGAAACTTAATTCTTTGTGCCTACCAAAAGTATCATATACCTCAAAGTAAGTATAATGCTTTCTGTGATAGGATAATATCCATATACTTATAAGGAAGACCAGCTAATACCATTATTATTGAAATTTATGAACCAACCGCTAATGCTAGTGATGATGAAATTGAAGAGTTTATCAACTTCTTCAGTCTGAAATCGATCAAACATGTATTCAAGGTGTAATGATAATTACTAGAGATTGGACTGCAAACATAGGAAGCAAAGAGGAAGGATCAGTAGTTGGAAAATATGGCTTTCGTGATAGAAATGATGCTGGGGAGTGCATGATAGAATTTTGCAAGATCAATGACTTCTTCATTGCAAATACCTTTTGCAAACAACATTAAAGATGATTATACACATGATCTTCACCAAGTGGAATACACAGAAATGAAATTGATTATATCTGTAGAAAGAGATGGTGGAAAAGCTCCATATCATCAGCTAAAACAAGGCCAGAGGCAGACTGGGAATAGACCATCAATTGCTTATATACATGTTCAGGCTGAAGCTGAAGAAATTTGAAACAAGTTCACAAGAGCCAAAATATGACCTTGAACATATCCCACCTGAATTTAGAGATAATCTCAAGAACAGATTTTATGCATTAGACACTAATGACCGAAAACCAGAAGAGTTTGGGGATGACAGCAAGAACAACAGATTGGAAGAAAGCAAAAGGTCATTAAAAAGACAAGGAAGAATGAAAAGATCAAAATGGATGTCAGAAGACACTCTGAAACTTGTTCTCTGGAGTAGAGATGCTAAAGCAAAAATGAAAGAAATGAGGAGGTAAAAAAGTTAAATAGAAAACTTTTAAAGGGTGGCTTGCGAAGACAAAGTTAAATATCATAATGAAATGTGCAAAGGCATTGAGTTAGAAAACCAAAAGGGAAGAACATGCTCAGCATTTCTCAAGCTGAAAGAACTAAGGAAAAAATTTGAAGTCTCAACTTGCTATTTTGCAAGATTCTGTGTAGTCCTGGTGTGGCGCTGTGGGCTAATGTGTTAGACTGAAAAGTTGTTTGAACTGCAGTGTTGATGGTTCAAGCTCACCAGCTGCTCCTTGGAAACCCTATAAAGGGTCGCTATAGGTTAGAATTGACTCGAAAGCACTTAATAACAACAACAATGGGCAAAATGTTGAATGATGCAGAAAGCTTCAAAATTAGATGGAAGGAATATACATAGTCACTGTACAAAAAGGAAATGGTCAATGTTTAGCCATTTCAAGAGATAGAATATAATCAAGAGCCAGTGGTACTGAATGAAGAAGTCCAATATGAACTGAGGCACTTGCAAAGAACAGGGCTCCAGGAATTGATGGAATACAAATTGAAATCTTTCAAGAAACTGATGCAGCACTGGAGGCACTCATTCATCTATGCCAAAAAATTTGGAAATCAGCTATCTGGCCAACTGATCAGAAGAGATCCATGTTTATGCCAATTCCAAAGAGAGGTGACCCAATGAAATGAAGTTATCATTGTACAATATCATTAATATCACATACAAGTAAAATTTTGCTAATGATAATTTAAAAATGGCTGCAATAGTACATAGACAGGGAACTACCTGAGGTTCAAGCCAGATTCAGATGAAGATATAGAATGAGGGATACCATTGCTGACTGAAAGCAGAGACTACCAGAAAGATATTTACCTGTGCTTTATTAACTATGCTAAGGCTTTTGAATGTGTGCATCATGGCAAGCTATGGACAACATTGTAGAGAATGAGTATTACCGAACTCTTGATTGTACTTATGAGGAACTTGTACATAGATGAAGAGGCAGTTGTTTGAACAGAATAAGGGCACACTGAGTGGTTTAAAATCAGGAAAGGTGTGCGCCAAGGTTGTATTCCTGCACCATACTTATTCAGTCTGTATGCTGAGCAAATAATTCGAGAAGCTGGGTTCTTTGAAAAAGAACATGGCATTAGGATTGGAGGAAGACTCACTAAAACTGGTGGTATGCAGATGATACAAACTTGCTGAAAATGATGAGGACTTAAAATATTTTCTGATGAAGATTCAAGACCAAAGCCTCAATATGGGCTGCACGTTAATGTAAAGAAAACAAAAATTGTCTTCATTTCAAAAAGACTTCATTTTGTTCAGATCAACCATCAACAGTCATGGAAGCAACAGTTAAGAAATCAAACATTGCATTAGGCAGATCTGCCACACAAGACCTCTTTAAAGTGTTCAAGGACAAAAATGTCAGTTTGAGGACTAAGGTGAGCCTGACCCAAGCCATGGTATTTTCAGTAGCCTCATATGCATGTGAAAGTTGGACAATAAAAGAAAGAAGAATGTAGAAGAATTAATGCATTTGAGTTGTTGTGCTGTAGAATTTAAAGGTACCTCTGGTAGCGTAGTGGTTATGAATTGGGCTGCTAACCTCAAGATCAGCAGTTCGAAACTCTTCCATGGGAGAAAGATGAGGCTTTCTGCTCCAGGAAAGACTTACAACCTCAGAAGCTCTGTACAGGGTCACTGTGAGTTGGCTGACTCCATAGTACTTGACAGCAACAACAACAACAACAGGCTGCCAGAAAAATACACAAATCTGTGATGGAAGAAGTACAACCAAAATGCAGACTTCATCTCTCATACTTTGGATATGTTGTCAGGAGGGGCGAATCCCTGGAAAAGGATATCATGCTTTGTATAGTGGAGGGACAGTGAAAAAGAGGGAGACCCCCCAATGAGTTGGAGTGGCTCAATAGCAGTAACAGTTGGCTCAAGGCTAGCAGCAACTGTAAGGATGGCACAAAGCTGGACAGTATTTGGTTCTGTTGCACATAGGGTTGTTATGCTGGGAACTGACTTGCTGGCACCTAACAACAACCCCAAAGAAAATTATTAAGTTAATTTGTTCTTCCTGTTAGTACAGAAAATATCTGTTTATTCTTTGAAGTAGCTCATCCATAATATATGTGGGGAACTAACTCTTTTATAAATTACTGTGCATAATAATCATATGTTCAAAGCTGAGCAAAGATGATTTATGTCAATTGGGAATTTTTTTCTTAATGTTAATTAAGCCTCAAGGAGATGGCCAATTTAAAAAACCACATTCGCTATTTCTAAATATTTGATTTATTTTCCCTAAGAAAATGAAGGATTATATTATGACTTTCTATCAGATAGAAATTTTCTTCAAAGAAATCAAAGCACATTAATTCCTTAAATTTATTTGTGTAAAATTAATAATTCATGCTTCTGTTAATGCTTATTTAAGTTAGGGAATATAGTGCAATGAATTATTTGGTATGGCGCTTCTAACTATGTTGTTGTTTTGTTGTGTATCTTCTGGTTGGCTCTGACTCATAACAGTCCTTTATAGGGTTTACAAGGCTGTCAATCTTTACTGGAGCAGAAAGCCTCATCTTTACTGGTGGATTCAAACTGCTGACTTTGCATAACAGCCAAAAGTGTAACTCACTATGCCACCATCAAGTCAATTTGGGTAGTACTTGTGAAGTATTTGTTGCCTACCCAGGGATTTGGATTGCTTGCTAATAATGTAAATAAGGTACATGGCATCTGTGTGTGGTGAAATCACACAATTAGACTGTACGGAACTCAGTGGTGACTAATCAGTTTTGCCATTCTACTCAGTTAAAATGAGCCATCTCAGGAGTGGAAGAGTGGGATCAAGAAAAAAGAGAATGGAGTAGAACTTGTCCTTTGGACCCAAGACTCCTGTGCTGAACCTCTTCAAGAGACAGAGAGCTGTGACACCAGAGAAGTGGCAGAGAAGTTGCAGCAGCAGAGGCAGCAGAACTAAGAGAATAAGACAGAATGGTGGGCTTCCTGGCATGCAGAGCAAGAAAGCTGGGTGCCTTTGATCAAGTGTTTTGCTTGCAGAATATGGTGCTTCCTGGACATTTGTCTGAGGAGCTAGGTTTACTGATCCATTGAGTCTTTGGGTGGAGGCTTACTGATGGAGTTGACAATCAGCTGAGCTACACTTGTACAACACAAGAGGCCAATAAGTCATAGAACTGAGAGGCCAAGAGCTAAAAGAGCTATGTTAACACTTGCCCAAGTAGCCCATCAAGCCAAGGACCTGGGCATCCCTGAGCAAGATTGAGAGGAGGCTGTCCTGACTGAAGAAATATACCTTTGGCTATTTTGAGTGTTTGATCCTGAATTGTAACCAGTTATATCCCTAATAAGTCCTTTCTCCAGTTACACTAAACTACTCCTTAAAAATAGTTGCTTTTTATTTTTGTACCTTTGTGTTTGTGTAAGTTTTCCATGGTAAAGAGGTTACAGTAGATCTTTGAGATTAAGGCTGACTAGGAAGAAGGATCAGGTGATCAACTTCTGAACAATAATTGGCCAGTGAAAATCTTACAGATAACTGAGGAGCATTGATATAGTGCTGGAAGATGAGTCCCTCAGGTTGGAAGGCACTGAAAATATGACTGAGAAAGAGCTGCATCGTTAAAATAGAGATGACTTAAAGTAAAGCTTGCAGGTCCGTCATTTGCTGATGTGGCACAACTCAAAATTAGAATTGTTGTTAAGTGCCGTTGAGTTGGTTCCGACCCATAGCGACCCTGTACAGGGTTTCCGAGGCTATAAATCTTTACGGGAGCAGAAAGCCTTATCTTTCTCCCACGGAGCGGCTGGTAGTTTTGAACTGCTGACCTTGCGGTTCACAGCCTGATTTGTAACCACTACGCTACAAGCTATAAATATCCATTAGCATTTGGAACATAGATGATGCGATACTTGAGTAAAGATAATTGAAAGTTGTAAAAAATGAAACGGAGTGCTTGAAGATGGATATTCTAGGCATTAATGGGCTGAAATGGACTGGTATATTAGCCATTTTGTATAAGAAAATCATTTAGTCTACTATATACCAGGAGTGACACATTGAAGAGGAACAGTGTAGCATTAATTTTCACAAAGAACATTTCAAGAGTAATCCTGCAGTGTAACACTGTCAGTGATAGGCTGATATCCATATGCCTACAAGGAAGACCAGTTGACATGACTACTGTTCAAATTTACATGCCAACCACTAGTGCCAATGATGAAGAAATTGGAGATTGTTACCAACTTTTGCAGTTTGAAATTGATCTAACATGCAATCAAGTTGCACTGATAATTGCTGGTGATTGGAGTGCAAAAGTTGGAAACAAAGAGAAGGATCAGAAGTTGGAAAATACGGTATTGGTGATAGAAAGAACAGCGGAGAGCACATGATGGAATTTTGCAGCACCAATGACCTATCCACAACATAAATGGCTACTATACTTGAGAACCTTACCACATGGAAGACATAGGAATCATATAGACTACATCCTTGATAGGAGATGATGGAGAAGCCCAGTATATCAGTAAGAACAAGGCTAGGGGCTAACTGAAGAACAGACCATGACTTGTTGATGTTGTTAGATATTGTTCGGATTCATAGTGACCCTAATCACAACAGAATGAGACCCTGCTCAGTCCTTCACTAACCTCACAATTGCTATGTTTGAGCCCATTGTTGTAGCCACTGTGTCAATTCACGTTGGGATCTTCCTAGTTTTTGCTTATCCTCTACTTTGCCAAGCATGATGTCCTTTTTCCAGGGACTGATTACTCCTGATAACATGTCCAAATTATGTGAGACAGTCTCACCATCCTCACTTCCAAGGAGTATTCTGGCTGCATTTTTTCCAAGACAGATTTGTTTGTTTATTTGGTCATCCATGGTTCTTCGCTAATACCATAATTTAAATGCATCGATTCTTCTGTGACATTCCTTTATCATTGTACAACATTCACATGCATATGAGGTGGTTGAAAATACCTTGGCTTGTGTCATATGCACTTTAGTCCTCAAAGTGACATCTTTGTTCTTGAACGCTTTAAAAAGATCTTTTGCAGAAAATTTGTTAATGTAATATGTTACTTGATTTCTTGACTGCTGCTTTCATGAGTGTTGATTGTGGACCCAAGTAAAATGAAATATTTGTCAACTTTATTCTTTCCTCTGTTTATCATGATGTTATTTATTAGTCCAGTTGTGTGACTGGTTGAACTTTGATACTATGGTCCTTGGTCGTCCTTCAAATCTGAAACTGAACACATTCCATGGCTCAATTTTTAGCCAAGCAAAAGGAGCTCTGGTAGCGTAGTGGTTACGAATCGGGCTGCGAACCTTAAGGTCAGCGGTTCGAAACTACCAGCCGCTCCGCGGGAGAAAGATGAGGCTTTCTACTCCCGTAAAGATTTACACCCTCGGAAACCCTGTACAGGGTCGCTATGGGTCGGACCCGACTCGATGGCACTCAACAACAACAACAACAATAGATAGATATGTAGGGGGAACAGCAACACTAGTGCTGTATGCAAACAATAGAATGATCAATTATTCAATATTAAAAATGGCAGCATTTACTCAAGGACACAGTTCAGAAGTCATGTAATCTAATGCACATTCAAGTTGAAGCTAAGAAAATGAAAACAATTTCACAGGAGATGAAGTATAGTCTTGAGTACATCCCACCTGAATTAGAGACCATCTCTACGAGATTTATGAATTGAACACCAGTGACCAAAGAACAAAAGAGTTGTGGGATAACATCAAGGATATCATACACAAATATCACAAAAGACAGGAAAGTAAGAAAACAAAATGGATGCCAGAAGACACTGGAACTTGCTCTTGAACATGAAAGTGAATGAAGAAGTGATGAAGCAAAAGAGCTTAACAGAAGATTTCAAAGGGCAACTTGAGAAGTCCAAGTAGAGTACAGGAAGTTCCTGGGATACAAATAACATCTATTCCTGTGTCTTTAAGAATTTGTAGGTCAGTTGAAACAGGTGCATATAGTTCTTAGCTTTCAATGCAAGAAAAGACTTGAAGCAGTTTCAATGATTTCAAAGCTGCAAGTGCAGGAAGTGATAAGGAATTTATTTGAGTAGGGGTTGGCTAAGTCGTCTCAAAGTTAGGACATATTTACATAACAGTAATACAGGACTTTGAAATAGTGCTGCTCAAAGATGGAGGTATACCACTCAAAGATGGTGGCAATCTGCTCAAAGATGATGACTGAGTGTGCCATTTTAAATGTGAGACTTTCCACATTCCTGCCAATGATGCTGTCTCACATCTGGCTCTAGAAAGGATTCGCTATGTATCTTCCTAGTCCCCTATTCTATGGCTTTGACCTGTAATTTTTCCCATTCCAGTTACTGGGACTCATTATTCAAATTGTGAATATTCAAATTTGTTCCTGTTTCTCTTTGTGTAGGCCATGACAGAACTGATTCGAAGCTCAGCACTAAAGGCCAGAAGGAGTTATTCATAAGTGGGATGTTTGTAACTCAGGGACTGCCTGAATTATAATGAAATGTGCATAGTACTAGAATTTGGAAACCAAATGGGAAGAACACAGCATTTCTCAAGATGAAAGAAATGAATAAAAATTTAAGCCTCAAGTTAAAATATTGAAGAATTCTATGGACAAAATATTGAACGACATAGGAAATATTAAAATAAGATTGGAAAAATACACAGAATTACTGTATCAAAAAGAACTGGTCAATGTTTAGCCATTTTAGGAGGTAGCATAAGACCAAGAACCTGAATGAAGAATTCCAAGGTGCCCTGAAGACATTGGCAAAAATAAGGCTTCAGGCATTTATGCAATACCAAATGAGATGTTTCCACAATATGGTACAATGCTGTAAATACTCACTTGTCAATGCCAAAAAATTTGCAGGACAGCTAATCTGGAAGGAGGTCTGTATTTGTGCCCATTCCAAAGAAATGTGAAACAGAATGTGAAAATCACTGAACAATATCATTAATCTCACATTAACTAAAATTTTGCTGAATATAATTGAAAAACTGTTACACCAGTACATAGACAGAGAACTGACAGAAATTAAAGCTGGATTCATAAGAGGATGTGGAATGAAGGCTATCATTGCTGATGTCAAATAGATCTTGGCTGAAATTGTTGTCAGGTGCCATCGAGTCGGAACCGACTCATAGTGACCCCATGCACAGCCAAACGAAACAATGTCCGATCCTGGGCCAACTCACTACCGCTGCCA
>NW_006408746.1:959381-963422 GCF_000296735.1 Chrysochloris asiatica | reverse complement strand
AGGAGCACTCTGGCTGCACTTCTTCCAAAACAGATCTATTGGTTCTTTTGGCAGTCCATGGCACTTTTAGTATTCTCCAACACCACAACTCAAAGTAAATGGAAAGATGTTTCATGTCCTTGGATTGGAAGACCTAATGTCTTCTGTGTTCATCATTTCTTCTGAGAAATAAGACTTTAGTTTTACTAATTCTCCTTTGTAGGTAAATTTTCATTTTCCATGAGTTGCTGTCTGGATTCTTAATATGTCTTTGGTTTTGTAAATTGCGATTATAATATGTCTTGGTGTTCTCCTTTTGGGGTCTGTCCTGTTTGGTGTTTGCTCAGCTTCTTTCATAATGTTAGGGAAGTTTTATTTTTAAAATAACCAATTATTTTATCAATCTGTTTCCTGAAATTTTCCATAGTTTTGTCTGTTTTCATTGATTTCATACGTAGTTTTCTTGATCTTTCCCTCAATCCACTGAAGTTGCCTAAGTAGCATTCTTTAAAATATTTTATCAGGTAGTTCCAGTGCCATTTCTGGTGTTAATGTTTTCTGACTGTATTTTGGTGACTTGTTTGAAGCACTCTGCCTTGCTTCTTTGTGTAAGCTGAAATTGACTGTTTTCTCTGAGACATTGTGGTATCATATTTATATTTAGTTGATGACTATATATTGATGTATTCTCAGGCACTCACCACCTGTTTTCTGGTGGATGTGGTAGAGACCAGAAGTGTGAACACAGTTCTCTGTTCACATTTGTGTAGCCTTCAGGGTGGGTTCATGCAGCTCTAGAAACAGGGATGCTATACCAAATACCCAACCCCAAGTATAACAGAGGTTGCACTGAAAGAGATGCCACTGACTGCTGGGTTGGCAATGGTGGGGACTGGCCTCATTCCGGTCCACCAGGAAGGTACAGGAAGAAGGAAGAACTGTACACCTTTACACCAAGCTCCAGCCGTATCCTGTGCTTGCAGGCCATTGTATTGACAGCCACTTGCAAAAGCTCAAGGTGGCTGTATTGCTCCATGCCAGCCCACAGTCTGCCTATTTTTCTTTTCATTCACTACTCTTCGGTTTCCTGCTCCAATGGACACTCAATCCACCTCTCTGTCCTATCCTCTGATGCCCAGGGTTCCAGCATTGCCATTTATATCAGTTTCACTGTGTCTCCCCTGTCTTTGTTGGAGAGGATCTGCTTGGTTCATCTGCTTACTCTACCATTTTGCTCTGGAATCCTGAAATTCTACTTTCCTGATTTTGAACCAGTCAGTATCCCCTTGTTTTGTTCAAACAGCTGCCTCTTGGTCTATATACACGTTCTTCAAGAGCACAATTAAGTGTTCTGGAAAACCCATTCTTTGCAATGCTATCCATAGTTTGTTATAATCAGCACAGTTGAATGCCTCCACATAATCAATAAAGCACAAGTAAACATATTTCTAATATTTTTTTGCTTTCAGACAAGATACATCTGATGTTAGTAATGATATTCCTCATCCCATGTCCTTTTCAGAATCTGGCTTGAGTTTCTGGCAGTTCCCTGTTGATGTACTGCTATAACCACTTATGAATGATCTTCAACACAATTTTACTTGCATATAACATTAATGATATTGCTAGAAGATTTTCACATTCCATTGGGTTACCTTTCTTTGAATGGCACAAATATGGATCTCTTCCAATTGGTTGGCCAGGCAGCTGTCTTCTAAATTTCTTGGCATATATGAGGGAGTGCCTCCATTGCAACATCAGTTTGTTGAAACATTTTAAGTTGTATTCCATCTATTCCTTGAGCTTTGTTTTCCCTCAATGCCTTCAGTGCAGCTCGGATGTCTTCCTTCAGTACCATTGGTTTTTGATCATATGCTACCTTTGGAATGTACCCATTCCTTTTGGTACAGTAACTGTGTATTCCTTCCATCTTCTTTTGATCTTTCCTGCATCATTCAGTATTTTTTAACATAGAATCCTTCAATACTGAAAGCTAAGGCTTGACTTTTTTTCTTCAGTTCTTTTAACTTGAGAAATTCTGAGTGTTCTTCCCTTTTGGTTTTCTAACTCCCAAGTGTTTGCATATTTTATTGTGGTACTTGACTGTCTTCTTGAGCTACTCTTTGAAATTCTCTCTTTAGCTTTTTTACTTCCTCATTTCTTCCACTTGCTTTAGCTTTTCTACACTGGAAAGCAAGTTTCAGAGTCTCTTCTGACATTTATTTATTTATTTTCTAGAAAGATCCATTTATTTATTTAATTGACAAGGCAATTAAATACTGTTGCTAAGGAGATTTAGTAAGCCCATATATTGATCAATACTGAGAAGAAACTAGCACTCAGCCCAAAAGCAAAGTGCACACACACAAAAAAATGTTTTTCCTACAGAGTTTTATTTTTAGCCAAAAAACAAATGAATAGTCTCAAAACCTGCCAAATTTGTATTCACATTAAATATTTAAAATTGTCTTTCACTTTTCTAGGATATACTAACTGTGACTGCTTTTTTTTTTTTTTTTTTTTTTTAAGGTTTTAATTGTGAATTGAGTGATAGTTTACATGGGAGAGCATCAATTTCACACCATTGTTTCATTGCAAAGATTACAATCCCCTCTGTGCATCATCATTCAATAGTATTTGCTTCTATTCCCTCTCTGTGTTTTTTTTTGGAGGTGGGATACACAAAAACACTCAGGAATATATAATAATTTAAATAACCAAAGGGCAGCATTCAGTCTTTCTCTCTTATCTCTGCCTCCATCTCTGGTGTCTCTGCTTCTCTGGATAGTGTCCCACATTCCACTCGTGTTCTTCTCCCTGATGATCCTAGGGTCCTCTGTTTCTGGACTGTAAGATTAGCTACTCCCCTGTTTTTGTTACAAAACTTCTACCTTCACAGTTGTGACAGTCACAATTAGTCATGATAACAATTCACTCTTGAATCATAAGAATTTTATCCCCTCCTCTTTTCACCAGACCCATCTAGACAAGATGAAAACTATTCAGTGGGAACTTTACCTTCCCCCACACATTCTTAAACTAAACTCCCTCTTGAAAACTTGTAAACCAGTCACTTTGTGCCTTTATCGCTCCCTCATTTTAGGTAGCCAATGTGTAAGTTGCCTGCCCCTATCTACCTTGTATACAGAGGGGATAGGATTGATACTTGATGTGAAGACTCCTTCCCTCTCTGTTGGTATTTTGAGCTACTACATCCATAAGTAAAAAGTGCTCTGGTAGCGTAGTGGTTATGAATCGGGCTGCGAACCGCAAGGTCAGCAGTTCGAAACTACCAGCTGTTCCACGGGAGAAAGATGAAGCTTTCTGCTCCCGTAAAGATTTATAGCCTCGGAAACCCTATACAGGGTCGCTATGAGTCAGAACTGAATCCATGGCACACCACTACCACCACATCCATAAGTATAGGTCAAATTCATAAAATTATAGCAATTTATACTTGTTTCCTTTATCAACTACTGTTTCTATCTTACTCTAGTTGAGTTCTGATTATCAATCCATCGAGGCTAGGTCAAATGGGTACTATCTTTAAGTTTGGGTGTTCTTGTGCATCTCCCCTCACTTCGTATCAGCTGGATGCTTCACCCTCAACTCTAGCCATCTGTGGCTATGTCTTTGTCCTTGAGTTCAGGAGTCTGACATCTATTTTTGTCTTTTTTTTCTTTCCCATCTTTGTGAGGACCTCTTGCTTTCTTCATGTATGATGTTCTTGATATCATCCCATAAGTTTTCTGTATTCCATCTGGTGAGGTCCATGTATATTGTTGTTGTTAGGTGCCTTCGATTCATAGTGATCTTATTCACAGTAGAATGAAACACTGCCTGATCCTGGGCCAACCTCACAATTGTTGCCACGCTTTAGTCCATTGATTCTGCCACTTTGCCCATCCATCTCGCTAGGGGTCTTACTCTTTTTCTCTGACCCTCCACCTTACCAAACATGATATCCTTCTCCAGCAACTGGTCCCTCCTGACTATATGTCTGAATTATGAGAGATAAAGTTTGGCCATCCTAGCCTCCAAACAGCACTCTGGCTGCACTTC
>NW_006408746.1:946510-949834 GCF_000296735.1 Chrysochloris asiatica | reverse complement strand
TGATTTCTCAATAAAACGGGTCTAAGCCTCTGGGGCACTAAGCTTTACGAGGGCCGTGTGACTGTGAATTCCCACTTGGGAGGCTCAACTCTCGAGTTTCCCCTTCCCGATCCCAGAGCCCCTACTCACGAGCACCGCCTAGCCACCCTGACAAACCGGAACTCCCGTTTGATTTCTTGACTGCTGCTTCCAGGAGTGTTGATAATTGATCCAAAAAGAATGAAGTCCTTAATAATGTCAGTCTTTTCTTTGTTGATAAGAATGTTGTTTATTGGTCCAGTGGTGAGGATTTTTGTTTTCTTGACATTGAGATGCAATCCATACCGAAGGCTGTGCTATTTGATCTTCATCAGTAAATATTTTAAGTCCTCTTCACTTTCAGCAAGCAAGGTTGTATCATATGCATATTACAGGTTGTTAATGAGTCTTCCTCCAATCTTGATGCTACGTTTTTCTTCATATAACCCATCTTCTTGGATTATTTGCCCAGCATACATGTTAAATAAATATGGTGAAAGAATACAACCCGGTCTCAAACCTCTCTTAATTTTAAACCATTCAGTGTTCCCATGTTCTGTTCGAACAACTGCCTTTTGGTCCATGTACAGATTCCTTATGAACACAATTAAGTGTTCTGGAATACTCCTACTTCTCAGTGTTGTCCATAGCTTGTCTTAATCCACACTAGAAATCCTCCATGTGTATAGCTGTCTTTTCTGTTGTTGTAGAAAGGTATTTGCAATGAATAAGTCATTGGTCTTGTAAAATTCTCTTGTGGGATCTCCAGCATAGTTTCAACTAGTAACAAAACCATATATTCAACTACTGATCCTTTCTCTTTGTTTCCAACTTTCACATTTCAAATCAATTAGTAAAACTTACTTTTAAATAGAAGTAGTAACATTTTCTTCATGCTTCTTACTGGATCATTTTATGTAATCTACTTGGAGACCACTATTCCGGACATGCCTTCTGTCATGGGTCTCTGAAGCTGTCATCTAATGATTTTTCTTTTTTTTTTTCAGAGTTACTTTCTCTTTTACAACAGCTATGTTTTCTAGGTCCTTCCTTCATCCATTCCTAATGTCAATAATTATAAAAGAATGTAATAAAAACAAATTTTAAGGGGTATAGTAATATCGTTTTAATCTGTATTTATACACTTTAGATATGGAAGCTATTATCTGCTTTTCTTCTGTTTATGAAATGAAAGTTTATTACCGTATTACATTAATAACGGAAAGGTGTTTCTTTCATTGGTTACATTAAATATAGGTTCCAAAATTTCAGAACTTTAGTTTCTTTAAAATGACAGCAGAGGGCACTATGGTATTTAGCTTTTCAAAGCCTATGTTAAAATAAGAAAGTTATTGACATTTTTATGTGTAATGCAGTGCATCTATTCAACTAATCCAATGAAAAACTAAGGTACTCTTTGTTCTTTGCTTTTTTATTCTGCTGGGACTGTAAAATTTTCTTGAGTATTGGAAAACGTGAGGTGCACTATTTTTCTAGACTGTACATTTGCTTTTTAATTTTTTTTTGAATAAAGGGAATCCTTTAAAATAGTACTTCTTATAAATATATTCACTAATCCTTTAAGTTTGCCTATTGAGATTATCTTGATTAAAATCAGTACTTTGGAAAAAATAGCTTTCAGTTAATATTATATAAGAAATTTAATTAAACCTTTGAAAGGTGGTTTTTGTAGGTCCTAGTATCTCTAGTCATATGTCAGATATAATTTTATTAGCTTACAGGCTGTCAGAGATAGCATGCCCAGAGTGACAGATTACCCATGTATTACAGCATTCACTTCAGAAGCTAGTCAGTCTTAGTTTGACAGGAAGCCTTGTATTTATTCCTACATCCTTAATGAGAAAAAATGAAAAAACTTCCTTGTTAAAATTCCTTTAGGGAAAATATTTGAAGAGTCCATCTATATTTTAAGAATATAATTAACATTAATTGGATTGCATAGATTTTCAAGGAGATAAACACCATTGAGTGGAAAAACATTATATATAGTGCATTGACATTAGTAGAGAAAGAAAACATGTTAGTTATTACTTTGTTCATAGCTAACAAACAAAAGCCATAAAATATGATTACACTTTATAATGTTTATCTGCATTTCAGTAGTTTTTCCACAGACTTTATTGGTACCTTTTGGCTACCGGTTTTATAAAAAGGAACTCTGTGGTCTTCTCAAGGTCACATAGCAAGACAATGCATTGTCAGTGAGAAAACTCAATAGTTATTTCCTAAACTCTGCCCAGTTGGCCAGTTTATATTTTTTCAGATACTAATTTTCTTATCTTAGATATATGGAAATTCTAGAAGTAGTTGGATTTTTATATTACAATGAATGTTCATTATTTATCAATAATCACTTTTAATTATATATAAAACTGTTAGCCATAATATTTTATAGGAAGCCAAGAACTTTACTGTTAATCTTTTGGCGCAGTGGGAACAAAACAGCTTTATGAGAGCAAAACTCTTGGCTTTATTATTCCAAGTGCCCGATTTAGGTGGAAAGTATGAGTAAGATTGATATTATCATTTATAAGCACAAATTCATAATGGAAATGACTCACTAAGTATAAAGTTGGTAAATTGGTAAATTTTTAAATGAAATACTCTCTTATTATATTATTAAGTTATAATTAGTTTAATAAAGAGGACATGCTTTAAAATAGATAATGATGTTTTAATAGCATATCAAAGCATGAGCCAACACAATTAGTTTTAACTTAAATCACAGTTATAGTGTGTTATAGTGTGTATATATGTCGGGGACTGGCCTCGACATAGGGGTTTGGTTCACGAGGTGGAGATACCTGGTGGTGATAGAGATAGCAAAAGAGACACAGAGATGCAAAGAGAGAGACAAAGAGACACTCCGAAACCAGAGTGAATGCTGGACTGGCATCAGGCAGATCCTGCATTGCAAATATCTCAGCCACGAAGGCCGTAATATCCTGCATAGTAAACATCTTGGCTAAACATGCAGTATGGTTGCAATGCTGGACTGAGCCCCCTGCATGCTGTAACGCACGCCTTGCCAGTCGTAATGCACGCAGTGCCTGCACTGCCTGCAATGCCAGCAAAAAGCACCTGGATTTGTTCTGTGCCTCCTTTTATTTAGGGGAGGAACCATACACAAATTTAGGAGGGACTAAGAAAAGGTACAGCTGTCAATCTTACTTTTCCAGACATTCAGGCAACTTTACATCATATTTTGCAGGTTCGAATCTCACGACTGCAACTTGGTTTCTCAAGCTTAATTAACATACCTTTTAGCACCTAGCCTCAAATGGA
>NW_006408746.1:944656-946145 GCF_000296735.1 Chrysochloris asiatica | reverse complement strand
TCTGTTCCTCAGAGCCTGTGACCTGTAACACTCGGGCCTATAGGGCCTCAAACCTCTGACCAGGCCTTCACGGTCTGCAATATATATATATGAAATATTTTCACCTCTTCTGTATATACTATAGTTTATCAGAATGATCACAAATTATCATGAAGATCTGTGACTCTAAATTTCTTTTATAATACAAACTACTTGTGTAACTATTATAGAGGAAGTGAAGGAGAGATTAAATTCTGGTATGTCACAAAATGAAGGGATGAGATAAGAAATTGTAGAAGGAGAAAGCCTTCCCAAAATGGAGGTAAGAGGTTGCAAAGGCATAAATTTATGTATTCCAAAATATTTATAAAGTACCTCTTACGTTATGTAACACTGGTACAATAGTGGTGAAAAAAACCTCATTTCTTACTCTTTTGTAATTTTCTTATACTGTAGTGAAGGAAACCTATGTTTAGATAATATATCAAATAGTGATAGAGTACTATGAAGAAAAGTAAATCAGGATAAGAGATTAAAGAGTAATAGGGAGAGGGAGAGGTGGATTACTTTAAAAAGGGGGATGAAATCAAAGGCCATGATGAAGTATAGGTCAAGCCATGCATATTATCTGGGGGAAGATGTTAGGCACAGAACTAGTTATTGGCACATAAGACTACCATAGTTCACCTGTACTAGTACTGCAGTGTTGGACTACTGCAAGGACTCCAGCTGAAAAGAAATACCTGAGGTTGTTCTAATGCAAACGGTGACTCCTAACCTACATGCTTTTTTTTTTTTTAATGTTTTTATTGTGAATTGAGTGATAGTTTACATGGGAGAATATCAGCTTTACATTCATCCTATTGTATTTCGTTTCATTGCAATGATTACAATCTCCTCCATGCATCATCAAACAACCAAAGGGTATACCCCACAAGCCTGTGTCAGCATACAGCCCCTCTCCCTCCCTGAATCCAAAGTCCCCAGCTGCTCTGTCTCTCCATGTCATCATCCACCCTCTGAAACGAGGCATTGTTTTGAAAGCTTGTAAGCCAGTCACTTTGAGCCTTTTTAGCCCCCTCATTTTGGGTAGCCAATGTCTAAGCTGCCCATCCCTATTAACCCTGTATACCAAGGGGGTGGGAATGATCGTCACTGTAAAGATTCGTTCCCTCTTTTGAGCTACTACATCCATAAGTATAGGTCAAGTTCATCATATTGTAGCGGATTACTCTTTTTTTCCTCTTCTTTCTTCTTCTAGTCTAGTTCTGATCATCCAGACATTGAAGCCAGGTCAAGTGGGTACTATCTGCAAGTGTGGGTGTTCTTGTGCATCTCCCCTCACTTCCTATCAGCTGGATGCTTCACTCTCCATTCTAGTCCTCTGTGGCTCTGTCCCTGGGCCCAGGAGTCCCCAGGTCTCACCATACTGCTGGCTAACCAGGTTGACAGAAGTCTGTTGAATGTGGTCAGACTTAGCTCACAACTGCATTGCTGTTTCCCCCCCCCC
>NW_006408746.1:942069-943191 GCF_000296735.1 Chrysochloris asiatica | reverse complement strand
TTTTTTTCTTTAGCAAACATAAATTTATTCTCTCACAATTTGGAAGGCTTGTTGTTAGGTGCCATTAAGTCTGTCTGACTCACAGAACAAAACACTGTCCAGTCCAGTGCCTTCTTCATAATTATTGTTATATTTGAGTCCGTTGTTAATGCCTCTGTGTCGATCTACCATGTTTGGAGTCTTCCTCTTTTTCATGGACCCTTCACTTTACCAAGCATGGTGTTCCTCTCTTTGATCTTCATCAGTATTTTTTTTTTAAGGTTTTTATTGTGGATTGATTGAGTGAAAGTTTACAGGGCAGATCATCAATTTTACATTCAGCAAATCATACACCTTGTTTCATTACAATGATTATAATCCCCTCCATGTACTATCAGGTAACAGTATTTCTCCCTATTCAATTTAGATTTTTAAGAAACAAACAAACAAACCACTCAGGCATATATAATAATTTGCACCTCCAAAGGGCACATTCTGCAAGTCTGCCTCCTGACCATCAGCTCTTAGTTCCTCTTTTCCCATGGATCTAGAATCCTCAGCTGCTCCCCTTCTCCATGACCCCATCTCTGCCTCTGTCTCTGGTGTCGCTGCTTCTCTGGATAAGGTCCCACATTCTGCTTGTGCTGTTCTCCCTTGATGATGCTAGGGTCCTATTTCTGGACTGTAAGATTCTGGACCACTCCCCTGTTTTTGTTACAAAACTTCTACATTTACAATTGTGTCCATTGAAATTAGTCATGATAACAGTTATTCAATATTGAGTCATATGAATCTTATCCCCGTCTCTTTTCACCAGATCCATCTAGACAAGATGAAAACTATTCAATGGGGACTCTTTCTTCCCCCTATACTCTTAAACTAAGCACCCTCTTGAAACCTTGCAAGCCAGTCACTTTGTGCCTTTTTTGCCCCCTAATTTCAGGTAACCAATGTATAAGTTCCCTGTCCCTATCTACCCTGTGTGTAGAGGGGATAGCATTGATACTTGATGTGAAGATGCCTTCCCTCTCTTTTGGTATTTAGAGTTACTACCTCCATGAGTGAAGGAGCTCTGGTAGCGTAGTGGTTACGACTCGGGCTGCGGACCTTAAGGTCAGCGGTTTGAAACTACCAGCCGCTCCA
>NW_006408746.1:926925-941659 GCF_000296735.1 Chrysochloris asiatica | reverse complement strand
TTTCCAGGTCAATGGGAGTCTATGGAACATTGTTGAATTCAATTTACTTCTTCATTGCTGCCTTTCCCCCTCTTCCACTCACCAGTACACCAATGTGGTCGTAAGCAAGCTTATATGCCTATTCGTGTGTCCCTTTGAGTTTCAGTCTTAGAGGGGAGTTTGTCCTAAAGGAACTAGATTGCTTGCCTTGGTGGCTTCTTGGTGAACAACTTGATTATTCTTGTAGCAGCCAGTCCTGCTAACATTTTTGTTTTGGGTTTTTCCTGATGATCTTTCTTTGAAGATGTATCTTCTGTTGCTCTAGCTGTTCCACGCTGGTCTGCATTCCTTGCTAGTGGGAATGTCCTACCTCAGAAAGTTCTGGATGGGACTTAGGATTCCACCTAAGGTCCTATACTCTGCAAAGGCTTTGCAAAAGTCCTATTTCACTGGGCAAGTTCTAGAACCCCTTTTAGGTATTCCAGTCAGTGATAGGCTGAAGAAAGGAGCCCTGGTAGCGTAGTGGTTTCTAATCGGGCTGCAAACCGCAAGGTCAGCAGTTCGATACTATCAGCTGTTCCACAGGAGAGGCTTTTCCTGCTCCCATAAAGATTTACAGCCCCGGAAACCCTATACAGGGTCGCTATGAGTCGGAACCGACTCCATGGCACATAACAACAACATAGGCTGAAGATGGGCTTACATGTTTTCTGTAATCTTATTTCCCAACATTCCTTTCTATCCCACTCAAGTGTCTATTTTACAATAGTAGGCAAGGGAAACCAATATTCATATGACAGTCAAGCATTTTACTCTTATTTCCCCTCTTCAAACTATGTCTAGTTCCCTGTATCAGAGAACTCTGTTGTTCCAAGGTTGAGCATGCATCACTGTTTGCCTCTGTCCCACTTATCCCATGCAGACCTGTCTCAGTGTTCCCCTATCTATCTTGTTCTTGCCCCTCCTCCCCCTTCTTGTATTGCCCTCTCCAACACCTGAAGTAAAACCCTCACCTCAAACCCACTGTTGTAGTTACCTTATATTTATGCTATTTTTTTGTGTTAAAGTTTATTTTATTATAATATAATATTGCCACTCCTGCTTGTTTTTTCACAGAAGTTTTTATTGTGAAGTTTACACGAGAGAACATTAGCTTTACACTCATCCTATCATATTTCGCTTCATTGCAATGATTACAATCCCCTCCATGCATCATTAAATAACCAAAGGGTACCCCACACAGGCCCACCCCCCGGCTGCCAACACACAGCCCTTCTCCCTCCTTGAGTCTAGTGTCTCTAGCCGCTCCATCTGTCCACGTCATCGTCTCTGTGTCTATCCCTGGCATCACTGCCTCTCTGGGTAGGGTCCCGTTCTCGGTTCTTCTCAATTGATGGTCCCAGTGACCTCCACTCCTTGTCTTTGATTTCAAAGAGCTTGATTATATGTTTGGTTTTGATTTTCTTTTGGGGTCTATCCTTCCTGGGGTTTGTTCAGCTTTTTGAATGCTTATCTTCTCATCCTTCAATATGTTAGGGAAATTTTCTTTCAGAAGCTTCTCAACTATCTCCTCTGTGGACTTCTGTGATTCTTCTTGTTCCGAATGCAAATAATTCTTGTTATTTCTCATCGTGTTATCAGCATGAATCTTAGACTCTCTTCAGATTCTTTTAATTCTTTTTTCTGCTTGCTCTTCTGTCTTAGCAGTTTTGGAGATTTGTCATTCAGCTTTCTGGTTCTGGCTTCTATCTCTTATGTTCTATTCCTTTCTCCTTTTAGTATATTGTCCATTTCTGATTTTTTATTATTTATCATCTGGACCTCTTTTTACAGGTTTTGAATTGTTTCCAATGCTGTATCTGTCTTGTTTGATTGCTCCTGTAGCACTTTACTGACTTTTCCCTTATTTTCATTCACCCCTCTGTGGAGCATATGCATTTGTCTCCATATCATTCTTCTGAATTCCTTCTCAGGCAGATACAGAGCCTGCCCTTCTAATGGGAAGTCTATGTCTGCCTCCAGCTTATTTGTCTCAGTTACTCTTTTCTCTCTCTGGACATGTGCTGAGATCTTTTGTTGTTGTTTTTTCTTGGACATTTTCAATAGTTAAATGTGTTTTTAATGATTAAATGAATGTGTGTTGCTGTGTTGTTAAGCTTGTTGAGTGTCTTCTGGTAGATGTGATCTGGAGATAGGTTTTCCTTTTCTTGTGTAATGCCTAACAGCTGATATTGGCTCCTGTTCAGATGGTGGGACATTATGGGTTATGCATGTAGCTTGGGTATATGGCCATGATTGCTGTGTCTTCTTAGGTAAAGTAGGGTGAGGAAGCTCCCATATTCAGGGAAAAAGTGAGACCAAAAGGACCCAAAACAGATACAATATAAAAGCAGATACAAAAAGTACCACTCAAAAACAAAAATACAGCTGTAGCTGACTGTCTAGTAGCTTTTGTTGCACAGGTTAGTGTGCATGCACAGTAGACACCTCCAAGGGTGGGTAAGGGTGTCCACTCACTCAGGCCCTTCCTCTAGTCACTACCATGGAGGTGCACAGATAGATATTGAGAAATGAATGGAAGAAAGATTGTCCACTATTTTCATCTCTGAAGGTCAGTTAAGTATCTGCGTATGCACAGGATAATTCTTAAAATAGCTGCGTCCTTATATTAGTACTTGGTGTTGGCTCTTGCCTTTTATGTTGTGGTTTTCCAAAGTGCACATATGGGTTGGCTGTATTGCCAGACCTGCTGCCTTTTATTAGATAAGGCAGGAATGAAGGGTCCCGCCGAGTTCAGCTTTAGGGCTGAGTCCCAGAGTCAGAAGTTATAAGAAGCAGCCAAAGGATTAGCTTTTGGGACCACTTCGGCTCCCAGGAATTTCCTCCCTGTGTCATGGGAAAACTGTGAGTGCAACGCTGGATCCGTTTGGGGGTACACTCCCACCTGCCTGAAGTTGTTTGGGTTGGGTAGAGAGAGTGCCACAGGGGAAGGAGGAAAGAAAAGTGAAAAATCCGTCACAGCTTTATCCTGATGCTGGCTCATCATTTTTAGTGCTGTATTAGCCTGGCTGTGGCCATATCCGCTGATCTCAGCCCAGGTCAAGGGGCCCGCAGTCAGCATCATGATTGATTCAGAAATTGCAGTGCTTTCCCTCCACAGTCAGATTTTGCCACCCGTGGGTGCAGGAAACTGATGTCCCTTGTCTTATATTAGATCCAAAGCTCTGAAGCTGCTCTGGGAAAGTACTTTCTCTGTTTTTTTCACTCCTCCACCTAGGAGCCTCCCCTATCTGTCTCTCCTGACCTATATGCTTCTGATATCTTGTGTGGCCTATGCTAACTATTGCATTGCAAGTCTGTCAGTACTAGTTTATGATCAGAAGGCCAAATTGTCAACCAGAAGGAGTTTGATTAACCCTTTTTCCACAGTAATGTTACTATTCCATGATTACTTTTCACAAAAGATCATCAGGGTTTGCTAGTTACTAGGTAGAGATGTTGTTGTTGTTAAGTATTGTAGAGTCAGTTCTGACTCATAGTGACCCTGCACAGGGTTTCCGAGACTGTAAATCTTTACGGAAGCAGAAAGCCTCAGCTTTCTCTGGCAGAATCGCTGGTAGTTTTGAACTGCCGACCTTCAGGTTAGCAGCCTGATTCATAACCACTATGCTACCAGAGCTCCTTATTAGGTAGAGATAGGATTAGATAATTGGGCAGAATTAAAATATGAATTCAAGTCACTTGAAAATACATCAGAATGGACACCTCTAGTACCACTCCTCATTCTCCATTCTCTTCTATCCTCACCCTCTAGGCCGCTCAAGCTGCACGAGTATCACCAGGGAACTTGTTAGAAATGCAGATTCTCAGACTGCACTTCCTCACTGGTGGTACAGTGAGTTAAGTGGTTGGCTGCTAATCTAAAGGTTAGGAGTTGGAATCTACCAGCTGCTCCATGAGAGAAATGTGAAGCAGTCTGCATCTGTAAAGGTTTACAAACTTAGAAATCTTATGGAGCAGTTCAACTTGGAGTTGGAATTGACTCAAGAGTGAGTGGGTTGGGTACTGGAGGATACAAAGTTGAATGAATCATCTTCTTGTAACGTGTCCGCTGCCTAGAAGAGAGAGGCAGATGTGAAAATAAAACATTTGTAATATGATGTGGTCAGATGTTAAAGCAGAAGTGAAAATAGGATATAAAGGAAATTTGTTGCTAAGTGCCGTCAAATCAGTTCCAATTCATAATGACCCTGTTGTAGGGTTTTTGAGGAGCGGCTGGTGAGGTTGAACTGCTCACCTTTTGGTTCAAACCAATCTTGCAGTCCAGAGCATTAACCCGCAGCAGCACACTAGGAAATACATAGGAATACAAATGAAAGATAATGAATTCAGCCCTAGCTGTAAAAGAAACTTGAAAACAAAGGAAGAGAAGAGGGCCCTGGAGCATAAACAATGAATGTGGTGGTTGTTAGATATTGTACTTAAAATGAAGTGGTATGTGCTTAAATTATGAGAGTAAGTAAAAAATGATATCACTGTAACTATAGAATTTATTTTAATCAACTTTTAGAAAAAACTAATACATAATTTTTAAACATCATCTTCTTGCTTTTCAATACACTTTGTCCATCTGTCAACAAGCTTTCATATTCCCTTAATGAAAAATGTTTTAGGCTGAGCTTCGAGCCACAAATGTACCACTGTCTTTTCTTCATCAGAAGTGAATCTTTGACCTCAAAGGACTGCTTTCAGGGAAACAAACAAATGAAAGTCCGATGGAGCAAGATCAGGATTATAGGGAGGATACTTTAATACCTCAAAATGAAGTTTTTACAGAGTGTCAAAAGTGTGGGCAGAGGTGTGAGGCCATGCATTGTCATGCAAGATCACAATGCCTCAGATAGAAGTCCTCTGCTTTAAATCCGAAGTTTAGATTTCAGCAAGCATCTCATTGCAGAGCACTGTTGATTGTTGAACGTTTCTCCTGATAGTGTTCCAATACTGGCCCTTGAGAGTCCCAGAAAACTGTAAGCCTAAATTTTCCAGCTGATGGTTGACTTTTGAACTTTTTGTTGATTCACAATTGAGGATGTTTCCATTCCATACTCTGCTATTTACTCTCAGGCTCATGGTGATGAATCCATGTCTCATCATCAATAATGATTTGCTTAAAGAAACTTTTATCTTCCTTTGAGTATCAGTCCAAATTTTGTTTGCAGATGTCCGAATGCTTCTATTTATGCTCTTCTGTGAGTTGTTTAGGTACCCATTTTGTACAATCTTTTCGAAACCCAAGTCTATCATGGATTATTTCATTGGCAGAACCATGGCTGATTTGCATATGATTTGCAGGTAATCCACTGTCACTAGCCTATTTGACAGATCAATTTCACATGTATGCTCAATGTTGATTGAGCCACGTATGTGGACAGGCATTTTAATGTAACCTAGTGTGGATAATTTTTGACCCCCTCTCATAACTTTGGTGGACTGGGCTAAGAATTTAACGAGTCCTAGACAACCAACTTGTAATACATTTTTTTGTAGCAGAGTTAATATGTTTTTATTGGCACCTATATTTGAAGATGATTTTATTTATTTAGAGGATTGTATTCAGTTCTTTGCAGTCCTGGTGTGGCACTGTGGATTAATGCGCCAGACTGCAAAGCTGTTTAAACTGCAAGGTCGGCAGTTTAAGCTCACCAGCTGCTTCCTCAGAAACCCTATACAGGGTTGCTATGCGTCGGAACTGCCTCGATGGCACTTCACAACAACAACAACATTCAGTTCTTTGGAGTCCTTGTGTGGTGCTGTGGGTTAATGCACTGGTTTGCAAAGTCAGTTTGAACTGCAAGGTCGGTCATTCAAGCTCACTAGTTGCTCCTCAGAAATGCTTTATAGGGTCGCTGTGGGTTGGAACTAACTCGATGGCACTTAATAACAATAGCAGTATTCAGCTATTTGGAGTTCTGGTTTGGCACTGTAGGATAAACACTCAACCATAAGTTTGATTTGAACTGCAAGGTCGGTGGTTCAAACTCACCAGCTGCTCCTTGGAAGTCATAGACAGGGCCACTATGAGTTGTAATCGACTCTTCGGCGCTTAACAGCAATAGTGCTTTTAGAAATATTTAAAATAAACCGAAGTTGTCTTTGTTGTTATTAAGTGCCATGTAGTCGGTTCTGGCTCATAGAGACCCTGTATCACATTTCTGAGAAGCCCTGGTGTGGTGCTGTGGGTTAATTCGCGAGACTGCAAAGCCATTTGAATGGCAAGGTTGGCAGTTCAAGTTCACCAGCTGCTCCTCGGAAGCCCTGTATAGGGTCACTATGAGTTGGAATCAACTCGACAGTACTTAATAACAACAACACTGAATCTTGACATGTACTGTAAAATGCATACAGTACTATGTAGTTTACCTACTAAAGGTTAGAAGTCATCATTTTAGGTTAAAATGTTACTACTGTGCACAAGCTACCATATTAAAATTTTTGACTGTAAAAAGGTAACGCAAAGGTTTTTGAAAAAAAGGTTTTCTTTTTAAATAAAACTTTTTGTTTTGTCAAAATTTGAATGGAGTTAAAAAAAAAAAATCCAAGTTGAACTTCACTCCACACATTGGTATGCTATTGGGTTGTAACTGTTCTAACTGCCTTGTTATTTTAGAGAAACATCAATTTTTACTTGACTTTTCTCTTGTATAATATATTCAGTCTTTGGATCATTTCAGTTTATGCTTTTGATAAAAAGCAAAGGTTTTCAGTATCATGTTACTGATCATATTTGGTATATTTAAAAATCTTATTGTGAATTTGAGTGAAGGTTTACAGAGTAGATCATCAGTTTTACATTTAACAAATCATAAACTTTGCTTTGTTACAATGATTGCAATCGTCTTCATGATTTTATACATTAAAAAAAAAACTGTCATTGAGTGAAGGTTTACAGGGTGGCTCATTAGTTTTACATTCAGCTTACAGTCACATACTTCATTTCGTCTTAATGATTGTAATTCTCTTAATGGAACATTACTTATACTTCCTCCCTGAGTTTCTTGTTTCCATTTCTCTTTTCCCAATTCTTCCTTGGGTTAATGCTTCTCTTTTGATATTAAATGGTAGAAAGTTCTGTGGTATGCATACCTCACTAGCACTGTTGTCCCACTACATACCTCTCTCATGCTTGGCTGAAAATTGAGCCATGGGGGTGAGTTCAGTTTCAAAACTAAAGGATGATCAAGAGCCATCATAGTCTTGGGACTCCACAGTCTCTGTCTGACCTGTAAGCCTGGACATTTTTATGATTTTGAGTTTTGGTCCACATTTCCCCTCACTATATCCAGGGCCTTCTAATGTAATTACTTTTAGAGTAGTTGATAGTAGTAACCGGGCATTATCTAGGTCTTCTGATCTCCGGATCGTGGAGACTGTTGGTCATATGGTCCTTTAGTCCACAGGACTGTTTCCAAGCCTCTTTAATTTTCATTACTCTTCTTGGCAGAGACCAACAGCTGTACCTTAGATGGTTGCTTGTGAGCTTTTAAGATCCCAGTCGCTGCTCACCAAAGTAGGATGTAGAACACTGTCTTTGTGAACTGTGTTATGTCAATTGACCCTTGTTGTTGTTGTGTGCTGTGAATTCGGTTCTGACTCATTGCGACCCTGTACGGGGTTTCCAAGGCTATAAATCTTTACGGGAGCAGAAAGCCTCATCTTTGTCTTACGGAACAGCTGGTAGTTTCAAACTGCTGACCATCAGATCAGCAGCCCAATTCGTAACCACTATGCTACCAGAGCTCCTTCAGTTGACCATGGTGCCCCACAAAACTATGGTCCTGAGTCCCTAGGCCCAGCAGCTTATTCCCTCAAGGAGTTTGGTAGTGAATGTCTAAGAAGTTTTCATAACTTTGCCCTCTATAGGCTCTACTACATTCATGGATGTATTTGCAGCAAAGGTAGATACCCATGTACAAATATTCTCTGTCAAATTTTTGTATATTTGTGGGTGTACTCTCCAGTCTCCCTCCCACACCCATTCGACCTACATATCTATCCATGTAGCTATCCTTAGATCACAGTTATTGTGGAATATGTATATGTAATAATATTTTACCTCTGTTGCCTTTAACTCTTGCACTCCTTCATGTGTATTCCCCTGCCTCTATCCTCCTTTTGTTAACCACCCTCTTAATGTATATTGCCTTCCCCTTCACCCATGTTAACATGTGTTTACTCCATAGCCAATGAATTACTCCCCTTTCCTCCCACCTCTGGTAACATCACAAAAATGCTTCTTTTAGTGTGAAAATATTTTCTTGACTTTTTACAATAGTGATCTCATGCGATATTTGTACTTTTTTGATTGACTAATTTCACTCAGCATAAAGTCCTCCAGGTTCATCCATGTTGTGAGGTGTTTTTCAGATTCATCATTATTCATCAACATTGTGTAGTATTCTGTTGTGTTGTGTGCCAAAGTTTGTTTATTCATTCTTATATTAGGACAATTAGGTTGTTTCTGTCTTTTTACTGTTGTGAATAGTGCTGTGATAAACATTGTGTGCATGTATCTATTGGTATCTTGACTCTTACTTCACTAGGATTTATACCAAATAGAAAGATTGTTGGATCATATGGTATTTCATTTCTGTTACAAACTGTTTGGGGAAGTGCCATGTGCTTTTCCATAGTGGTTGCACAATTTTGCTGTCCTGCCCATAGTGTATAAGGGTTCTAGTCTCTCTATATCCTTGCCAGCATTTGTTGTTTCTGTTGTTTTGAAATTTGCTATTAATGCTGGAGTGACATGATAGCTCATTGTTGTTTTGATTTTCATTTTTCATTCAATGGCTAACAACCACTTATCTGTCTGTTTTTCAAACTTTGGTGGCTTATGCATTGTTGTAAAGCATGCTTTTGCTATTTTAAGTATCGGCAACATCACCCATGGTGGACAGATTTCAGTGGAGCGTTCAGACAAAGGAAGACTAGGATGAAGGAGAGGTGGACCACATCTGAGTGGTTAACAACTGAAAATCTTATAAATAACAGAACATTATCAGATATAGTGAGAGAACATTAGGTAAGCAGGTTAGAAGGCACTCAAAATACGACTGGGGAAGAGCTGCCTCCTCAAAGTTTAGGTCAGCATAATGATATAAATGGATGAATGGATGAAATGAAGGTCTTTCACTGTTGCGGACCATGTAAGACTGGTCAGAGGTTCGAGGCCCTATAGGCCCGAGTGTAACAAATGAGGCCACTGGCAGTTAATGGCAAATTGTTTTCATCTTAATATTCAGTTACATGTATTAAATTAATACACGGAGCCTTTGATAATCCACAGATAAATGTGATATTTTCCTTAAAAGCCCAGACTGTAAAGGTTGCAAGGTCAAGCCTTCCTCCAAAAGATTAACTAAAAAATCTTAGCTACTTCACAGTTCTTTGTTCTACAGACAAAAAAGCCATCCACCTTGAATCTCTCCCAAGTGTTAGCTATTCAGCCAAGTTCCTGAAAACCTGGCTCAGTAAGCCGAAACAGCAGGACTCCGCCCAAGCTTTTGTCCTTACCTCTCACCTCCCCCCACCTGAGCTCAGAGGCTATAGATATGTTAATTGGGCCTGAGAATCCAAGTTGCTGGCCTGGGATTTGAACCAGCGAAGTACTATGTAAAGTTACCTGAATGTCTGGAAAATTACTGATACTAGCTGTACCTTGCCTAAGTCCCTCCCAGCTTGGTGTGAAGCTCCTCCCCTAAATAAAACAGAGGCCCGGGCCTCCCAAGGTGTGCATTATGGGTTGGAAGGCATGCAGTAAAGATTGCAGTGCGTTATGGGTTGGAAGGCATGCAGTAAAGATTACAGAGCAGTGAGTTGCTGCCTGCAGAGGCCATGATGCCTGTAGTCCCAAGACTGCCCACCAGTGATGTATCCACCCTGGCTTTGGGGTGCCTCAGTCTCTCTCTCTGTGTATTCTTGCTATATCTTTATCGCTGTCAGGTATCTCCTCCTCGTGAACCGAACCCCTATGTCGAGGCAGGTCCCCGACATTTCACGACCTTCATTTGCAGATGGGGCACAACTCAAAATGAGGAGAAACACTGAAAACATCCATTAATAATCAGAATATGGAATGTATGAAGTATGAATCCAGGAAAATTGGAAGTTTGTCAACTATTAATCACATCTTAAATGTAGACATTTACTTCTAGACTTTCAATTATGCCCCATAATTTGTATATTTATCTGTCACAGTGTGGCACTATAGAATAAGCACTGGGCTGTAAGGTCAGTGGTTCAAACCCACCAGCTACTCTTTGGAAATCCTATACAGGTTCCCTTTGAGTCATAATTGATTCAGTACTAAAAACAATGTTCCTTTGTCATTAACACAGTTTTAATTATTGTAACTTTGTACTACGTTTTCAAATCGAAAAGTGTAAACCCTACAACTTTGTTCTTTTTCAAGATTGCTTTGGGTATTCTGGGTCATTTGCATTTCTATGTGAATTTTGTAATTGTCAATTTTTACAGAAAAGCCAACTATTATTTCCTTCTGATGAGGTTATTGATTCGAGGTTTGTTTTTTTTTAACTTAGCATAAGCATTATTAGCTATAAGATTTTCTCTAAGTGTTGCTACATTTCATAAGTTTCATTATGTTTTATCTTCATATTCATTCATCTCAAAGCCTAAAAAAATTATCCCTTTGGTTTCTTCAGTTGTTTAGGAATGTGCTGTTCACATATTTGTGAATTTATAACATTTCCTGCTTTGGGTTTTGAATTTCATTTCTTTGTGGTTGGAGAACTTATTTTGTATGATTTCTGTGTTTTAAAATTCATTAAAGGCTTGTGCCCTTCTGTATTATATAGTCTATCTTGGAGAATGCTGCATGTACATTTCAGAAAAATATGTATTTTGCTGTTGGATTGTGTGCTTTATAGATAGATATGGTTCACTCTAGTTGGTATATGGTAGTGCTGATTTACATTAGTTTATATCTCACTTAATTACTGATAAATTCAGATTTACAGCTGTCATTTTGTTGTTTGTTTTTGAGGACTGCCTATATATAACCTTAATTCTTAAAAAAATTTTTTTAAAAGTTATTTTATTAATTTTTCTGTACACTGCAATTAACACCATAACTTCAAAAATCTGTTTAGATTAATTTCAGTTGCATTCAGAAACATTTGCTCCAATATAAATCTGTTCTCTGTCTTCATTCACTGTTGTTTTGATTTGCATCTCTCTTATGTCTAAAGGAGCTCTGGTAGTGTAGTTTACGAGTCGGGCTGTGAACCTTAAGGTCAGCGGTTCGAAACTACCAGCTGCTCTGCGGGAGAAAGATGAGGCTTTCTACTCCCGTAAAGATTTACACCCTCGGAAACCCTGTAAAGGGTCGCTATGGGTCGGAACCGACTCGATGGCACTTAACAACAACAACAACAACAATCTTCATTCTAGAAGCTATGCCACTGGTATTTTAAATACCAGCGGGGTCACCCATGGTGGACAGGTTTCAGATGAGCTTCCATATGAAGACAGACTAGGAAGAAGGAGTGACGAACTACTTCCAAATATTTAGTCACTGAAAATCTTATGAATAGCAGAGAAACACTGTCAGATATAGTGATATCCTTCTCCAGTGACTGGTCCTTCCTGACATGTTCAAAGTATGAGAGATGAAGTTTGGCCACTTGGCCTCCAAGGGGCACTCTAGCTGTACTTCTTCCAAAATGGATCTATTGGTTCTTTTGGCAGCCCATGTCACTTTCAGTATTCTCCTCATGAGACTGTAACAATTATAGCCTTGGAATTTCAATGGAGCAGTTCTGTTTTACCCTATAGGGTCATTATGAGTTGGAATAGACTTAATGACATCAAGGCTGCTATTTATTTACTTTTGTGTGTAGTTTTAATATTTTAAATCCAATTTGGTTAATTTTTCAGTCACAGTTTCTACAAATATTATGTTTTTTAAAATTTTTTTATTGTGAATTGAGTAATAGTTTACACGAGAGAACATCAGTTTTACACTTATCCTATTATATTATGTTTCATTGCAATGATTACAATCCCCTCCATGCATCCTCATTATTCGAAGTATTTGCTTCTATTCCTTCTGCTTTTTTTGTTTGTTTGGATGTACACAGAAATAATCAGGAAAATATAATTATTTAAACAACCAAAGGGTACAGAGCCTTTCTCTTTCCATGAATCTAGAGTCCTCAGCTGCTCTATTTCTCCATGCCATCATCTCTGCCTCCATGTCTAGTGTCATTGCTTCTCTGGACAGGGTCCGACATTCTGCTCATACTCTTCTCCCTTGATGGTCCTATAGTCCTCTGTTCCTGGACTATAAGATTAACTACTCCCCCTTTATGTTACAAAACTTCTACCTTTACAATTGTGACAATAGCAATAAGTCATAATAGCAATTAGTCATAAGAATTTTATCCTCATCTCCTTTCACCAGCCCCGACTAGACAAGATGAAAACTATTCTAGAAAACTACTCTACATTGCCTTGCATATTCTGAAACAAAAGTCACTCTTGAAAAGTTGTAAGCTAGTCACTTTGTACCTTTATACTCCCCCCCCCCACACACACACATTTTAGGTAGACATTGTCTAAGTTGACCATCCTTACCAAACCTATGTACAGAGGGGATAAGATTGATCTTTGATGTTAAGACTCCTCTCCTTCCCTCTCAGTTGGTATTTTGAGCTACTATATCCATAAGTATAGGTCAAGTTCATCAAATTATAGCAATTTGCACTTGTTTCCTTTATCAGCATTTTTAATATTTTTTAAATTTTATCTTTCTCTAGTTGAGTTCTGATCATTGAGCCATCAAGGCTAGGTCAAATGGGTAGTATCTATAAGTTTAAGCATTCTTGTGCGTCTCCCCCACTTTATGTCAGCTGGATACTTTAGTCTCAACACTAGCCCTCTGTGACTATGCTGTTGTGCATGGGTTCAGTTGTCCGCAGGTTTCACCATACTTCAGACCAACCAGCCCTTCCACTTCTCCCTATCACCTTCAGGTCGACGGGGGTCTATGGAACGTGGTCCTACTCAGCCCATATCTTCATTGCTGCCTTTCCCTCACTTCTACTACCAGTGGATCAACTTGGTTACCAGCAAGCTTACAAGCTTGCTTGTTTTTTTTTTTTTCCTTTGAGTTTCAGTCTATCAGGGTGGTTTGTCTTGAAGGGACTTGATTGCTTGCCTTGATGGGTCCTTGTTGTACAACTTGTTTGTTCTTATAGTAGCTAATCAGAATGGTTTTTGGTTTTGATTTTTCCTGCTGGTCTTTCTTTCAAGAAGTACCTTTTGTTTCTCTCTCTGCTCCAGGCTGGTCTGCTTGTCCTTTCAAGTGGAACCATCCTACCTCAGAAAGTTATGGATGGGGCTCAGGATTACACCTAAGGTCCTATGCACACGACAAGGTCTCTGTAAGAAGTCTATTTCACTGGGGGAAGTTCTAGAACTCCTTTTAGGTATTCTAGTGAGTAAGAGGCTGAAGGTGGACTTACAAGCATTCTGTAATCATATTTCACAATATTCCTTTTTGTCTCACTAAAATGTCTATTTTACAATAGTAGGCAAGGGAAACCAATATTGACAGCCAAGCATCTTAACATTATTTCTCTCTTTTATTCATTCAGACTATGCCTTGATCCTTGTATCACAGCCCTGTTGTTTCAAGATTGAGTGTACATCACTATTTACCTCTGTCCCATGTAGCCCATGGAAACATAAATAAATGTTTCCCTATTTATTTAGTTTTTCCATCACCCTCCCCCTTCATGTGTATTGCCCTCCCCAACGCTCAAACTAATGGGTCTGTCCCCTACCTTGTGTTCTACCTTCCCTTCATCCCTTCCCTCCCACCCCTGGTAACCAACAAAGATTTTTTTTCCTCCTTTTTAGTTTGGGTATCTTTTCATAAGCTTTTATAATAATGGTCTTATGCAATATTTGCCATTTGTGACTAACTTTACTAAGCATAATGTCTTCAAGGTTCATCTAGTTTATGTGGTGGCTTGCAGCTTCCTTGTTATTCTTCAAGGTAGAATGATATTCCATTGTGTGTATATATCAAAGTTTTTATCCATTCTTCCATTGATGGGTACTTAGATTGTCTCCATCTTTTTGCTGTTGGGAATGTTGTTGTTGTTGTTGTTAGATGTCATCGAGTCAGTACCGACTCATAGTGACCTTATGCGCAGCAGAAGAAAACACTGCCTGATTCTGAGCCAACCTCACTACTGTTGCCACATTTGAGTCCATCGATACTGCCGCTTCGCCAGTCCATCTCGTTGGGGGTCTTCCTCTTTTTCTCTGACCCTCTACCTTACCAAACATGATGTCATTCTCTAGCGACTGGTCCCTCCTGACAATATGTCCGAAGTATGAGAGATGAAGTTTGACCATCTTGGCCTCCAAGGAGCACTCTGGCTGCACTTCTTCCAAAACAGATCTATTGGTTCTTCTGACAGCCCATGGCACTTTCAATATTCTCATCTAACGCCATAACTCAAAAGCATCAATTTTTTTATGGTCTTCCTTATTCACTGTCCAGCTTTCACATGAATATGAGGTAACTGAAAATACCATGGCTTGTGTCAGGCACACCTTAGTCCTCAAGCTGACATCTTTGCCCTTCAACACTTTATAAAGGTCTTGTACAACAGATTTGCTTACTGCAATACATCCATTTGATTTCTTGACTGCTTCTTCC
>NW_006408746.1:924854-926036 GCF_000296735.1 Chrysochloris asiatica | reverse complement strand
AATTCCTCCTTCAGTTTCATTGGCTCTTGTTCATATCCTACCTCTTGAAATGGTTGAATGTTAACCATTTCCTTTTGGTATAGTGACTCTGTGTATTCCTTCTGTCTTCTCTTGATGCTCTCTGCATCATTCAATAATTTGCCCAGAGAATCTTTCAATAACGAAAGTCTAGGATTGAATTTTTCTTCAGTTCCGCCAGCTTGACAAATGTTGAGAGTGTTCTTCCTGTTTGGTTTTCTGATCTTTGTGCATTTTGTTGTAATATTTGGCTTTATCTTCTTGAGCTAATCTTTGAAATTTTCTCTTCAGTTCTTGTACCTCCTCGTTTTTTCCATTTGCTTTAGAATCTCTACAATGGAGAGCAAGTGTCAGTGTCTCTTCTGACATCCATTTTGACCTTTTCCTTCTTTCTTGTCTTCTCAATGACTTTTTGCTTTCTTCATATATGATGTTCTTGATATCATCCCACGACTCTTCTGGTCTTCTGTCTTTTGTGTTTAATGCATCAAATCTGTTCTTCAGATGAGCCCTAAATTCAGGTTGGATATATTCTAGGTCATATTTTGACTCTCATGGACTTGTTTTTATTTTCTTCAGCTTCAGTTTGAATTTGCATAAGAGTAATTGATGGTCTGTTCCACAGTCTGCCCCTGGCCTTGTTTTGACTAATGATATAGAGCTTTTCCATCGTCTCTTTTCACAGATGTAGTCAATTTGATTTCTATATATTCCATCTGTTGAGGTCCATGTGTATAGTTGTCTCTTATGCTGTCTAAAGAAGGTATTTGAAATGAACCAATCATTGATTTTGCAGAATTCTATCATGCATACTCCAGCATCATTTCTATTACCAAGGCCATATTTTCGAACTACTGATCCTTCCTCCTTGCTCCCAACCTTTGCATTCCAATCACCAGTAATGATCAATGTCGGGGACTGGCCTCGGCATAGTTGTGTTGTTCATGAGTGTTTGGTTGAAGAGGAGGGGATGTCTGGCAGCGAAAGGGATAGCAAAAGAATACACAGAAAGACAAAAGGAGGGGGACAAAGAGGCACCCTGAAACCAGGGTGGTTGAATCACTGGTGGGCAGACTTGGGACTACAGGCATCGTGGCCTCTGCAGGCAGCAACTCACTGCCCTGCAAACTGTACTGCATGCCCTCCAACCTGTAATGCACACCT
>NW_006408746.1:920706-924665 GCF_000296735.1 Chrysochloris asiatica | reverse complement strand
GACAAAAGGCTTGGGAGGACTCCTGCTGTTTTGGCTTCCTGAGCCAGGTTTTCAGGAACCTGGCTGAATAACCATCACCTGGGACAGTTTTAGGGAGGATGGCTTTTTTGTCTGTAGAACAAAGAACTGGGAAGTAGATAAGCTATTTTCAGTAAATCCTTTGGAGAAAGCTTAACCTTGAAGCCTTTACAGTCTCTGCTTTAGGAAAATATTACATTTATCTGTGGATATTAAGGGCTCATGTTTGGAATTAAATAAAAAACATAACTGAACACTAAGATGAAAAACAATTTGCCATGACTGCCAGTGGCCAGAATTTGTTCCTCAGAGCCTGTGGCCTGTATAGTCGACATGGTCTGCAACATATCCCCCTTCTTTATTATTTTGTTTAAGGAACGGTGCCTGTTTTAGGTGGTCCATGCGAAGGTCTCAGACTTACCCGTCTTCGAAACTCATTGCATCATGGCAATGCTTCTGTCTTAGGTTGCTGAGTTTCCATGTAATCCTTACCCATCTCTGGCCACACATTCAGCATAAACAATCGCCATCCGAAGAAGGCATGGAGGGAGGAGACCAGCAGGGGACCCCACATGCAAGATGTTGCCAGACTTTCACTTGCTCTCAAGTGAACGAGCAGGATCATTATGCTGAGGTTCAATTAAGTTCACAGGAGAACTCATTCTCCAGCCGAGGCAGCAAATTAGTAGCCAATCAGTACTCAACTTGAGCATTACTTATATCAGAAATTTGAGCATGTAGCTGCTGAATATCCACATACAAATGAACACTATTCCACAACCTCCTAAAATGCTATTGAACTAAGGTCTGATCCTGTTCAGATAACACAAATCTACTTATACGGTGAATATCATTAAACTGAAAGTCTAAACTGGACATTTTGAAATCTTATATCTCAAAAACAATATTCCTTCTTCTAAAGCCTTAATCTTACTTTGTAAACCTATATCTAATTAGTCTTGGACAGCAAGGGCAGGACTAATATCCCTAGAAAGTTGGTTTACATGGTGGGAAACCTGAGCTGCTCATAAAATGGAAGCGGCGGAGAGGGCAATAGAAGTAATATATCTTAACAAGGCAGTGATTCCTAGTATGGGAGCAACAACAAAACACGTGGCACATTAAAAGGCCAGGCCAGCACAATGAATGACCTCACTTCTGATAACATTAACAGGTAATAAAACATACGGCGGTTGATGTACAATTACAAAAATTTGTAACATCTGTTAACTCCCCATTCCCCACACCTGACAAGCAAGGCAGCAGAAAGTCTCTGGAGTTTAAACAGTCCTTAAAGCGTTAAACAGTCCTTAAAATGTTTTTCTGCTCTGGAAGCAGCTTGCTGGAACTTGGTGCTTTTACCGGAGGGGCTTCAGTGAAAATGCAAATGCAGTCTCTCTTTCTGATGGGTCCTCAGTGAATGCTGGCTTCCGAGGCAGGCTGCTCGGAAGCGGGAGAAATGGCTGTCCTCTCGCCAGGGTCAAGTCAGTCAGGCTGGAATCTATGTAAAAGGGTCTTTGTTCTGAAAAATAGGCTAAAACTTTCGCTCCTTAGTTAATATCACATGTGAACTGTTAGAATCAGATAACAGATCAGAGGAGATTTGCTGCAAGTGATTAAAAGCAAAGTTAATATCAATCAATTTGGTGCTAAAGTTTCCGCAGTCAGCCATACCTGAGAAATTTAGTTTGGTGGTTAATGGGAAACTGTCGGAGAAAATGGCGTTAGCAGGGTTCAGGGAGAGGAAGAGGCAGACAAATGAATCCATTCTAAAGGTCCCTGCGTTTGCCACATGACGCCAGTAGGTGTCAGTAGCGTAGAGAGGACACAAGGTCACAGGGAGCAGAATCATCTAGGCACTTAATAACTTGCTTTACAAGAGCTTCCTCAACAAGTTTCAATGCTTGAATAGCCTCAGGGCTTAGGGTGAGATTCATTGAAAAACTGCAAAGATCTGAGAAAGGGCCCCGCTCTAGGGCAGGGCTCCAGAGCATTGCAAGCGAGTCCATGTAAAGATTAATAGGACAATAAGTAAAGGTCTCAAAAACTTTTATGACAGCAAAAATTTCTACTTTCTGAGCGGAAGAGAAAGTAGTGGGGAAGACCTGCTTAGCGTCAAGGCTAGCAAAGGCAGCCCTTCCATTGGAAGAACCGTTTGAAAAAACAGTCAGGCCTTCTGTGAAGGGGAGTGCACTAAAGGCCAAAGGAAAAATTACTTTCTGGGTCTTTAGGAAATGTAGCAGAGGATTTTTTGGCAGGTGAAACAAAACCTGTCCTGTAAAAGCCAGGAATGCTAAGGGAAAATCCTCTGAAAAATTAAGAAGCCACTCAAATTGCTCACTGATATAGGGGAGTATTATATTGTTAGAATCTCGCCCCAAGTTTCCCGTTCCTGTGTAAACTGGGAATCTTTTGATCTCATATTCATCAGCCCTAACCTCTTTTTCAGAGAGCAATCTTCTAACCTCATCCTCATAGTTAACCTTCCACCTTAAAAATTGTCCCCCAGATAAGCAGGAACGAGCCACAAAGTCCCCACAAGACCCATCTGACCTTGGCCCAACCTCACTTGAGCCAGCCCTGCCAGTCGCCGGAGGCAAAGCCTCAGCTCCTTTCAAAGCTGCTTGGAAGTAAAAATGCGGTGGCTTGGAATTTTTTGTTGTCACTTTAAGTCTTGGGCGGTGGCGGTTATAGAACCACTCTGAGCCCTGATACTGGGCCTCCTTCACAGCTGCTTGGAGGCGAAAGTGCCGCGGCTTGGATTTACTCTTTGTCTCCTTAAGCCGAGGGTGGCGGCGATTGTAAGACCAATCTGGGCCCTTATATCGGGCAACCTCTCCTTCTAGAGTGAATTTGTCCTCAAGATTTACTTTTTCAAAGCCTGAGCTAGAGAAATCTGACTCTTTTTGTACATCACCTGAATTTAACAAGGACTCATCACAGGCCTGAAATTCACTCTCAGAACCGGCTGTGCTAGCAAGGCCAGGTAACTCAGTACTTTCAGCCTGAGAGAAAGCTTGTTGTACAATACACCAATAAGCAAAAGACCCATTTAAATCATTGCATCACGCGGCTTCCTCCTCTAAGGCAAGCTCATTTTCAGGACTCCATTTCTCAGTATCTGCACCTAACTCCTGTGGCACAGTAGCTAAACTTGTTACATTCTTAGGGGTTAGGGATTCCTTAGCAAGCTCTTTCAGCTTCGTTCCATCTAGGAGAGGGAGAGATTCATCACAACCTCGAAAATCATTCTCAGACTCGGCAGGTGAATTAGCTTCAGCATGAGTTTGTTTAGCAATACACCAATAGGTGATAGCATTCTCAGGAATGGGATCCTGGCTATGTTCCCTGAGCCAACGTTTCATCTCCCTCCCGATTGTTTTCCATTCTGATTCCCCAAGATTCTACTCTCAGGTTAACTGGGGGCTAATCAGCTGGACACACTTAACAAAAGTAGACAAGTTTCCTTCATCAACACACATTTTTCTTTCTTGTAGAGATTTCTTAAGAATTTTAAGATATACAGAAAGGAGACTAAGAATTTTAGGATATACAGAATGGCGACTGGGCTCTCTCTGATCCATCCCCTTCACTTCCTTACTGCCCCTTCCCAGCCTTACTCTTTGACCAGGGGCCTCGCGAGTAGCCCGGGCAGTGGCCATCTCAGATCAAGCGTCATCACTTACCCAATCCTTCGTGCCCCACGTTTTGCGGCACCATTTATTTCGGTTACTGGCCTCGACATAGCTGTGTTGTTCATGAGTGTTTGGTTCACGAGGAGGGGATATCTGGCAGCAAAAGGGATAGCAAAAGAATATACAGAAAGACAAAAGGAGGGGGACAAAGAGGCACCCCGGAACCAGGGTGGTTGCATCACTGGTGAGCAGACTTGGGACTACAGGCATCGTGGCCTCTGCAGGCAGCAACTCACTGCCCTGCAA
>NW_006408746.1:917935-919699 GCF_000296735.1 Chrysochloris asiatica | reverse complement strand
TGGATATTTAGAGCTGTTTTTCTTCACTTTGAGTTGTGCCCAATCAGCTAATGAAAGTCCCATGGGCTTTTCTCCCATGGGCTTTACTCCATTCACATCATGATTCACTCTACTGTGAGGAGGCAGCTCTTCTCCAATCGAATTTGAGTGCCTCCCAACCTGAGGGGCTCAATTTTCGGCACCGTATCTGACAGGGTTTCTCTGCTATTTATAAGATTTTCAGTGACTAAATAGTTTGTCACTCCTTCTTCCTTGTCTGTTTTCGTCTGGAAGCTCATCTGAAACCTGCTTCATGGGTGACCCTGCTGCTATTTAAAATATCAAGGGCATAGCTTTCTGAATCACAGCAATTCACAAGCCAACACAGTACGACAAACTGACAGACTAGTGGTGGCTGTTGTGAATAGTGCTGTGATAATCATTGGTGTGCCTATATCTACTTATGTTCTGGCTAATATTTTTAGTGGATATATACAAGTAGGAAAATTACTGGATAAAAAGGGATTTCTATTTCCAACTTTCTGAGGAAGCACCATGTGCTTCAGAGTGGTTGGGTCACATACATTCCCACCAGCAATGTAGGAGTGTCTTAGTCTTTTCACATCCTTGCCAGCATTTATTGTTGTCTGCGTTTTTGAATTGTTCTGTTATTGCTGGTGTGAGATGATGTCTCATTGTTGTTTTTTACAAATATTACTTCTTTACCCTTTCTTTCCTTTGATTCTGGGACTCCTATTATTTTTCTATTTCTTTTTTCTTTTTTTTTTTAATGTTTTATTGTGTATTGTGTGATAGTCTACATGGGGGAACATTAGTTTTTCATTCATTCCATCATACATCGTCTCTTGCCATAATTACCATCCTGTCCATGCATCATCGCCCAACCAAAGGATATACCCTACAATCCCGGCCCCCCTCCTCTCATGGTCCTCAGCACACAGCCCTTCTCCCTCTCTGGATCCCTAGTCCCCAGGCACTCCATCTCTTCGTGTCGTCCTCTCTCTTCACGTCATCCTCTCTGTCTCAGTCTCTGTCCTCACTGCTCCTCTGGGTGGGGTCCGACTCTCCGCTCTTCTCCATTGATGATCCCAGGGCCCTGCGATCCTAGACTGAAAGGTTAATCACTCCCCTCCTTGCTATAAAATGTCCGCCTTTATATTACCAGTCCTCACAATCAGTCCTGGTGACAGTCATTCACCCTTGCATCCCAAGGGACCCATCCGGATTTCTTTTCATCTGCCCCTCCCAGACAGGTCGGACACTACTCACTGGAGACTCCACCATCCTCCCCACCCTGTGGATCTGGGTTCCCTCATGAAAGCTTGTAAGCCAGTCACTTCTTACCTTTGTATCCCTTCTTCCATTTTTGGTTAGTCAATGTTCAAGTTGCCCATCCCTATCTACTTTTTTGTGCAGAGGGAGTGGGAATAATTCTTGGAGAAGGGATTTGTTTCCTCTTTTGAGCTACTGCATTTATACATGGCTGTCCAGTTTATCAGACTGTATCAGATGACGCTTTTTTTTTTCCCCTCTTCTTTCTTCTTCGGGTTGAGCTTTGTTCGTCCCATCATTGCAGCAAGTGGGTATCATCTGCCGGTGTGGGTGTTCCTGCGTCTGTCCTCCCTCTTCTTATCAGTTGGTCACTTCAGTCTCTTCTCTAGCCCTCTGTGGTTGTGTCACTGACTCTGAGCCCATGAGTCCCCAGGTCTTGCCTCACTGCTGGCCGACCAGGTCTCTACCTGGGCTCACTATAGTCTGCTGAAC
>NW_006408746.1:902429-907723 GCF_000296735.1 Chrysochloris asiatica | reverse complement strand
TAGTATTCTGTTATTATCTTTTTGATTTAGTTTGGTTCTGTTGTGACTTCACCTGTGTGGTTTCTAATGCGATTAATTTGCGTCCTCTCCCTTTTTTCTTTAGTTAGTTTTGCCAGTGGTTTGTCAATTTTATTAATCCTTTCAAAGAACCAGCTTTTGTCCTGTTGATTCTTTCTATAGTTTTTCGGTTTTCCATCTCCTTTATTTCTGCTCTGATCTTTATTATTTCCCTTCTTTTGGTGACTGTACGTTCCCTCTGCTGGTCTACTTCTATTTGTTGAAGGTGCTCTGTTAACGTGTTGATTTTGTCTCTTTCCTCTTTTTGGTTGTGTGCATTTATCGCAATAAATTGACCTCTCAGGACTGCTTTCGCTGTGTCCCAGAGATTTTGGTATGTTGTGTTTTCATTCTCGTTTGTTTCTAGGAACTTTGTAATTTCATGTTTAACTTCTTCTTTTACCCAGTTGCTTTTTAGCAGGGTGTTGTTCAGCTTCCATGTATTCGACTTTATTGATTTGAGGTTTTTATTGTTGATTTCTAGTCTTATAGTATTGTGGTCTGAGAAGTTGTTCTGTAGAGTTTTGACAGTGGTGAATTTATGGAGGCTTGCTTTGTGGCCTAACACATGGTCAATACTGGAGAATGTTCTATGCTCACTGGAGAAGAATGTTTATTGTGACACTGTTGGGTAGAATGCTCTGTATATATCTATGAGGTCAAGTTGGTTGATTGTGTTAAGTTCCTGTGTGGCATTGTTGAGTTTCTTTCCGGTTGTTCTATCCCTTTTTGAGAGTGGTGTATTGAAATCTCCTGCTATAATTGTGCATTTATCTATTTCTTTCTTCAATTCCATTAAGGTTTGCTTCATGTATCTTGGTGCTCTTTCATTGGGAGCGTAAATGTTTATTATGGTTATGTTTTCTTGTTCAATTAATCCTTTGATCATGAGATAGTGTCCTTCTTTGTCTCTTATGCATGTTTTTATCTTAAAGTCTACTTTGTCGGAGATTAGTATTGTAACTCCTGCTTGTTTAGAGCTGTTGTTGGCCTAGTAAGTCGTTTTCCATCCTTTGACTATTAGTCTGTTTTTGTCTTTGTGTGTAAGGTGTGTCTCTTGGAGGCAGCATATTGATGGATCTTGTTTTTTTTAATCCATTCTGCTACTCTTTGTCTCTTCACTGGTGCATTCAGTCCATTTACATTCAATGTAATTATTGGTAGGTATGAGTTGATTACTGTCATTGTGTTACTTTTTTGGTGTTGTTGTTTGTTCTTTGGTTCTACTTATCTTCTTGTATTGGGTTTGTGTTTTTTGAGTTGATTCTGGTCAGTTTCTTCCTAGCTTCTTTGTTTGGATGTTCTGTTTGAGAATTCATGTTCATGCTCTGTTGTGGGGTATTAACTTTCTTTGGGGTTACCTTTTAGGCTACTAGATTTTCTCTGCCTTTAGGATATTCCATTACAAGCTGTAATTTACCTGGCATCTCCACCACCTGTGCTTCTGTTGCTGTGTTTGTCACTTTTTTGACATTGATATGTTTATGTCTTTCAGTCGATCTCTGTGTTCCCTTGAGTTTGTTGTAGTCTCGTTCTGTTCTGGACTCTGCTTTCTGTTAACTGTGTTCCAGGTGGTGTTGCCATACCTGTCAGGGATGAGCAAGTTAGACACTGGCTACCTAAAATGAGGGGGTGATAAAGGTACAAAGTGACTGGTTTACAAGGTTTTAAGAGGGAGTTTAATTTAAGAGTGTGTGGGGAAGAAGAGTCCCCACTGAATAGTTTTCATCTTGTCTACTTGGGTCTGGTTAAAAGAGAAGGGGATAAGATTCTTATGATTCAGTAGTGATTAATTGTTACCATGACTAATTGAGACTGTCACAATTGTAAAGGTAGAAGTTTTGTAACAAAAAGAGGGAGTAGTTCATCTTACCACCCAGAAACAAAGGACCCTAGGCCCATTAAGGGAGAAGAGCACCAGTGGAATGCGAGACCTTATCCAGAGAAGCAGCAATACCAGCGATAAAATGAGTAGAGAGAAATACTGTTAACTGATGGTACATGGAGGGGATTATAACAATTGTAATGAAACAAGGTGTATGATTTGTTGAATGTAAAACTGATTATCTGCCCTATAAACTTTCACTCAACCCACAATAAAAACCTTAAAAAAAAAAAAAAAATTCACATGAATGTTCTTCAAACACCCTTTGTCCCCCATGCCTCTTTGTTTCTCCTCTTCCCACATATAGTAATTTTGGGATGTAGGGCCAAGCACTGTATAGGAGTCGGGAACTCAGAGCAGGTACTCGATGGTTTGATGCTGCCTGTGTGTGCCCATGGGCTGTGATTATGGAGGAGGTAGGCCGTGTGCAGTAGCTGAACATAATGCCCCCACAAGAAGAGAAGCAGTGGTCCACAGCTATGATCACTGCTTTATTAGTGTGTAAAATAGTCATATAGTAAATGTTTATTATATTCGTAAATACAAAATGTTAGATAATGAGATAGTTAATAAATGAGGAATATTACTAATCCATTACCATTGGATTGATTTTGACTCATGTGGTGCTATAGCATAAGCTCAGGCCTGTGAGATTGATTTGAATCACAAACTCATTAGTCACTCCTCGGAAACCTTATCCAGGGTCGCTATAAGTAGAGACTGATTTTATGACACGTAACACCACCACTGCCACTACCAAATAGCAACCCTATATAGGCTTTCTTTCAGCATACTGATTATGAGTTGGATTGCTACCCTCAATGTCAGCAGTTTGAAACTACCAGCTATTCTGAGGAAGATGAGGCTTTCTGCTCCTGTAAAGATTTACAGCCTCGGAAACCCTATACCGGGTTGCTATTAGTGGGAACCGATTCCACAACACATAACCACCACCATAGGTTTTCTGAGACTAAATCTTTACAGAAGCAGTCAGCCTCACCTATCAGGATGCGTATTCATCCTTTGAGTAATAGCATATTTTGAAGTTTGAATGCTGATTTTTGACACATTCATTCATGGGTTATTGAAATTTGTCGAGACTTACTTTCCCTCAGCATACAGTCATTTTTGTTATGTGTTTTCCATATATTTAGAAACAATATGATTCTGTAGCATGTAGATTTAGTGTTTTATATATTTAGTTAGGTCACTTGGTAATTATTCAAATCTTTACATTCTTGCTGATATATCTTCTTGTCTTATGTTTACTGAAAAAAAATTGTAAAAATGATAAGTTTTGATTGTGCATTTCTCTGTTCTCCTTGTAGCTTGGCCAATTTTTATTTATGTATTTTTATTCTAATGTCTTTAACTGATTTCCCAGAAGCACAACTTGATATCAGAATTTGAATACAAGTGGTGAAATTGGGGAAATAGTACTAGAAAGGGAAGGAATCTTGTATAGCATGAATTAATGAGCACGTTACCTTTCTGGTCAACTGGGATTCAGTCTCAGTAGAGACTTCTGATAAACTTTATAGAACACAATTATAAATCAGCAATCCTTACTCTTCATAATAATTGGGTTAATCACTCCTGCTAGTATTGGAACTCCTTTCCTTATCTGCTAGTCTGTCAGTGTGTGGAGCTCTAAATAACTAGGAGGCAGTCACATCTTTGTGTTTAGTTCTCTGGTAGGAATCCTTCTACTCTACTATTAGCATCCATGCCATCAGTTTGTTACAACTTAAAAATTGTGTGGACAGGAAGCACAAATTTTCCATCACTAAGACTAATGACAAAAGGGGCATTTTTAGTTGAATCCCTTGGTTTCTGGACCCAAGTATAATATTTACTTGGACCAAAACTCTATTGAATGATTATTGGCTCAAGGTATGTATACCTCATCTTGAAAGATGACACCCAATATTGCAGTTGGTACTTCAGATACACCTTTAATGTATCATTCCAACATCTTATTAAGACAGCAGCTTCAGAATTATGTGGCACTTGTCTGTCAGTTTGTTGTACTGTGGTGGCTTGGATGTTGCTGTGATGCTCGAAGCTATGCCACCAGTATTTAAAATATCAGCAGGATGCATTCACAGTGGACAGGTTTCAGCTGAGCTTCTAGACTAAGACAGACTAGGAAGAAAGAGAGGCAGACTACTTTTGAATGTTTATCCACAGAAAACATGAATAGCAGTGGAACATTGTCAGCCCTAGAATATTGAATATTAAAAGATGATAAATAGCACGAGAACATTGTCAGATATAGTGCTGGAAGATGAACCCCTCAGGTTGGAAAGGCACTCAAAATATGACTGGGGAAGAGCTACCTCTTCAAATTAGACTTGATCGTGATGCTGCAAAGGGAATAAAGCTTTTGGGACCTTCCTTTGCTAATAATGGAGAACAACTCAAAATGAGAAGAAATAGCTGAAAACATCCATTAATAATCAGAACATGGAATGTATGATGTATGAATCAAGGAAAGTTGGAAGTTGTAAAAAATGAAATGGAATACATAAACATCAATATCCTAGGCATCAGTTGGCCATTTTAAATCTGACAATCAAATGGTTTATGCTAGGAATAACAAATTGAAGAGGAGTGGCATCTCATTCATCATTAAAAAGAACATTTCAAGATCTGTCTTGAAGTATAATGCTTTCTATGATAGGATAACATCCATACACCTACAAAGAAAATCAGTTAATACCACTCTTATTCACATTTCCACACCAACCACTAAAGTCAGTGTTGATGAAATGAGAGAATTCTACCAACTCCTTCATTCTGAAATTGATCATGAAAAATCACTATGAGTCGGAAACAACTCATTTGCACTTAAAAACAGCAACAACATGACCTTGTCGCACAATGGGCTAAGTGTTGTTCTGCTAACCACAGGGGTGGCAGTTCAAACTCACCAGGCTGTCTTGTTCCTGTAATTTATAGTCTCAGAAACCCTAAGCAACAGTTGTTCTACTTTGTTGTATAGGATTACCACAGTTAGAATTGACTCAATATCAGTTAGTTGTTGTTAAGGGAAGACTAGTGGATTCCCATTGTCATGTACCCATTATCATATTCTTTTGATCTGATTTAATAAGAGATTCTGTTTTGGTAAATCAGATACTTTTGGGGTTTTGACTGGTAGTGCTGGCTGCGCTACTGAGGGTATGAAAACCAAATTCATACCTGGAATATTTATCAGTCTTAGTAAAGGTGAATCATTGTCATTTTGGAGTGTAATTGTTGTTGTTAAGTGCCATCGAGTCGGTTCCGACCCATAGCGACCCTGTATAGGGTTTCCGAGGGTGTAAATCTTTACGGGAGTAGAAAGCCT
>NW_006408746.1:889421-902329 GCF_000296735.1 Chrysochloris asiatica | reverse complement strand
AGTTTCGAACCGCTGACCTTAAGGTTCGCAGCCCGATTCGTAACCACTACGCTACCATTGGAGTGTAATAGGTGGGATTTAATGAACTTTCCACCAAGGAATGGTATCATATTGAGGTCTCAGTGATACTCTTTGCTGCTTACAGATCAGATATTAGGCAGCAGAAGTAGCTAGATCAACCTTGATGAAAGGGATTCCAAGCTTTTGTGTTGATTTGACACAAAATCGTTGGGTTTGTGAGCCATATCTGAAGCCATAGGGTGGTTGAGGAGAAAAACGAGTATCAACCGGATGAATCATTTATCTACTCTCCTGGGTCCATTTATCTATTTTTCATCCTAATATTTCTGATCTTTCAATTTTGCTCCTTCCAGTTCTCTGTTGCAACCAATCAAGGCATTCACCATTGCCCAGGCATTCAAGTATATTCTTATATATGACATCTACCACACAGAGTCAGCTGAAACCTGATGATTGACTGAACCACTTGAAACTCTGCACATGGATGATTTATCCTCATTGTTGTTCTTCAAAACTACGCATGAGTGAGATTGTAGTGTGGCAGCTGTCCAATTTTAGCCTACTTAAGTCCCAGTTTTGTCTGCTGATCATAAGAAACTTCTTCAGAGACCATACTGTAAAGTGAGGGAGAAATAATAGCCTTTCACAGGAAATGGATGACATGGAAGATTGATCCACCAGTTCTTGAGATTATGCTTTCTAGTATCTGTATCATTTCAGTCATATGATGGATTATTGCTATGCTTACTCAACTTTATAACTAATTAGTTACATAGTCATTTGGTGTTACATGGTCAGGCATTAAGCCTCTGCAAGGGCTCAGTAGCTGCTTTTTAAATTGTGAATAGTTTCCTGCTGTAGATGGCATGTGTTTGCTTCAGAACCCAGTAGTATATTGCCAGAGACTCAAAATGTTTAAGGCACACATCATGATCTTGCAAATTTAAAATGGTTACTTCATTGGTAAGTACATTCAACATTTTGTTGTGATTCTCTTCATCTGCAGAATGCTTTTATCCCCCTTCAGTTTTGTTATGTTTGATATTATCATAGTCCTTGTGCTATAGAAAAAGCACTGAACTGCTAATCACAAGGTCAGTGGTTCAAACCTACCAGTCACTCCTTGCAAATCCTATATAGGGTCACTTTGAGTTGGTACTGTCTCAGTGTCACTTAGCAACAATTCAGTCAGTGACCTGATCTGAAAGTCATTGCATTTGGACTTTTCTATAACAATGTTGTTGTTAGGTACTGTCAGTTTGGTTCTGACCTATAAGTGACCCTATGCACAACAGAATGAAACACTGTCCGGGCTTGTGCCAACCTCAAAATCATTGCTACACTTGAGCCCCTTTCTTCTGCCACTCTGTCAGTACATCTCATTAGTGGTCTCCCCATTTTTGTCTACCCTCCACTTTACCAACCATGATCTCCTCCAGGGACTGGTCCTTCCTTATAATATGGCTGAAGTATGTGAGATGAAGTCTGGCTATCTTGGCTTCTAAGGAACTTTTTGTTGTACTTCATCCAGCACAGATTTATATGTACTTCCAGCTATCCGAGGTACTTTTTAATATTCTTCTGCAACACCGTAAGTCAAATGCATCAAGTATACTACAGTATTCCTATTCATTGTCCAACTTTCACATGCATATAAGGGTATTGTAAATACCATGGGGTTATAAAATAGACATTTAAGTGGGATAGAAAGGAATACTGGGAAATATGATTACAGAAAACTTGTAAGTCCAGTTTGAGCATGACTCTGATTAGATTAGTTAAAAAATGGATTATAACTTGCTCAGGAAATAGGCTTTTTCTTAAGCCTTTTTAGAGTATAGGGTCTAGGTGGAATCCTGAGTTCCACCCAGAACATTCTGAGGTGGGACATTCCCACTTGAAAAGAAATGCAGACCAACCTGGAATAGCTAGAGAAACAGAAGATATTTTTTGAAAGCAACACCAGTAGAAAAAAAGAAGACTGTTTGTTAGAATAGCAAGCAAGTTGTTTGCCTTGGAGTCACCAAGGGAAGAGAAGTCAGCCCATTAGGGTAATCCCCCTTCTAAGACTGACTCAAAGGGAATACATGAGCAGTCGTGTATGCCTGTTGGTGATTGCCCTGGTCTACTTGTGAGTGGAAGTGGGAGAAATGCAGCAATGAAGATATGGGCCATGTTCCACAGGCACCCTCTGACTTTGAGATGAGAGAGAGAAAAGGACTGCTGGTCTGAAGTTTAAGGGTGCATGTGACTTCCTAAGCCCATGGACAATGAATGACCTAACCATTGGAGGCTAGAGCTGAGAGTGAAGTGACCTGCTGGCCTAAAGTTGGGGAAGGCATGCAAAAACTCCTAAACTTGCAGATAGTTTGACATATCTTGGATAGCTAGCTGACCAGAACTTCATCAGCTAAGAAGGTTTGATACAGGGAGCAAGCGTATATTGCTACAATTTGATAAACTGGACCTTTGCTTATAGATATAGTTGCTTAAAATTCCAATCAAAAGGGAAGGACTCTTCATATCAAGGGTCAAGTTTGTCACCTCAGTACTTGGATTAATAGGCATGGGCAACTTAGACATTAGCTAAAAAGAAATGGGGACTATAAAGACATGAATTGACTGGTTTACAAGGTTTTATGAGTGTACTTAGTTTCAGAATGAGGGGGGTAAGGTAGAATCCCCGCTGAATTGCTGTTGTTGTTAGGTGTCATCGAGTTGGTACCGACTCATAGCGACCCCATGCATAACAGAACAAAACACTGCCCAACAACCTCACAGTTGTTGCTATGCCTGAACCCATCGCTGCCATCACTGTGCCAATAAATCTCATTAGGGGGGTCTTTCTTTTTTTTTCAACCTTCCACTTTACCAAACATGATATCCTTCTCCAGTGACTGGTCCCTTCTGATAATATGTCCCAAGTATGAGAGGCCAAGTTTGGCAATTCTGGCTTCCAAGGACCACTCTGGTTGTACTTCTTCCATCACTGACTGATTTTTTCTTTTGGAAGTCATGGTACTTTTAATATTCTCCTCCAACACCAATTTTAATTCAAATGCATTAATTCTTCTATGGTCTTCCTTATTCATGATCCAGCTTTCGCATGCATATGAGGTTATTGAAAATATGATGGCTTGGGTCAGGCTCACCTTAGTTCTCAAACTGACATCTTTATTCTTCAACACTTTAAAAAGGTCTTGTGCAACAGATTTGCCTAGTGTAATATGTCGTTTGATTTCTTGACTGCTGCTTCCATGAGTGTTGATGGTTGATCCAAGAATCCATTTATATAGATTTTTTTATTGGCCCTAGTGGTGAGGATTTTTGTTTTTTTTACATTGAGATGCAATCCATGCTGAAGGCTGTGGTCTTTGATCTTCATCAGTAAGTATTTTAAGTCTTCTTCACTCAGCAAGCAAGGTTGTATTGTCTGCATATTGCAGGCTATTAATGATTCTTCCTCCCATCCTGATGCCATATTTTTCTTCATATAATCCAGTTTCTAGCATTATTTACTCAGCATAAGATTAAATAAGTATGGTGAAAGAATACAACCCTGGCGCACATCTTTCCTAATTTTAAACCATTTGGTGATCCCTTGTTCTGTTTGAATAACTGCCTCTTGGTCTATGGACAGGTTCCTGATGAGCGCAATTAAGTGTTCTGGAATACTTATACTTCACAATGTTGTCCGTAGTTTGTTATGAGCCCCACAATCAAAAGCCTTTGTATAGTCAATAAAGTACAGGTAAACATCTTTCTGATATTCTGTGCTTTTAGCCAAGATCCATCTGACAGCAGAAATGATGTCCCTTGTTCCATCTCCTCTTCTGAATCTGGCTTCAACCTCTAGAAATTCTCTGTAAATGTATGTTTGCAGCTGTTTTTCTATTACCTTCAGAAAAACTTTACTCACATGGGATATCAGTTATGTCTGATGATTTCTGTGTTTTGTTGGGTTACCTGTCTTTGGAATGGGCACAAATATGGATCTCTTTTAATCAGTTGACCAGGTAGTTGTTTTCCACATATCTTGGCATAGATGAGTGAGTGCCTCCAGTGCCACATCAGTTTGCTGAAAGATTTCAATTTGTATTCCATCAATTCCTGGTGCCTTGTTAATTGCCAATGACTTCAGTGCACCTTGGACTTCTTCCTTCAGGATCATTGACTCTTGGTCATATGCTGCCTCTTGAAATGGTTGAACATTGACTGTTTCTTTTTGGTATAGTGACTCTTTTATCCCTTCCATCTTCTTTTGATGCTTTCTGCATCATTCAATAATTTGCCCAGAGAATCCTTAAATAACTAAAGTCGAGGCTTGAAGTTTTTCTTCAGTTCCCTCAGCTTGAGAAATACTGAAGAAGTTGATAAAGTTCTTCAGTTTCATTACCACTGTTTTAGTGGTTGGTGTGTAAATTTGGATAATAGTGGTGTTAACTGGTCTTCCTTCTAGTTGTATGACTATTATTCTCTCACAGACAGCGTTGTACTTCATGACTGATCTTGATATGTTCTTTTTGTTGATGAATGTGATACCATTCATCTTCAATTTTTCATTCCTGGTATAATAAACCATGTGATTGTGAGATTCAAAATGGCCAATATTGGTCAATTTCAGCTCACTAATGCCATGGTATTTTCAATAACCTCATAGGCATGCCAAACTTCGTCTCTCATACTTTGGACATATTGTCAGGAGGGACTAGTCACTGCAGAAGGATATTAAAGGAGCTCTGGTAGCGTAGTGGTTACGAATCGGGCTGTGAACTGCAAGGTCAGCAGTTCGAAACTACCAGCTGTTCCATGGGAGAAAGATGAGACTTTCTGCTCCCATAAAGATTTATAGCCTCGGAAGCTCTGTACAGGATCACTATGATTTGGAACCGACTCCATGGCACATAACAACAACAACAACAAGGTGGAGGGTCAGAGAAAAAGAGGAAGACCCCCAATGAGGTGGATTGGCCAAGTGGCGGCATCGATGGACTCAAGCATGGCAACAGTAGTGAGGTTGGCCCAGGATCCGGCAGTGTTTCCTTCTGCTATGCATAAGGTCATTATGAGATGGTACCGACTCGATGGCACCTAACAACAACAACAACAATGCCTAGGATATCGATGTGTGTGCATTCCATTTCATTTTTGACGATTTCCAATTTTCCTGCATTTATACTTTGTACCATTTCATGTTCTTATTATTAATGGATGTAAAAGTTGTTTCTCTTCATTTTGAGTTGTGCCCCATCTCTAAATGAAGGTCCCTAAGTGCTTTATTTCATTGGCATCATCAAGGTCAACTCTACCTAGAGGAGGTGGCTCTTCCCCAGTTGCATGAGTGCCTTCCAACCTGAGGGACTCATATTCTGGCATTATATCTGACAGTGTTCCACTGCTATTTATAAGGTTTTCATTGACTAAGTATTAGGAAGTAGTTCGTCTCTCCTTCTTCCTAGTCTGTCTTCATCTGGAAGCTCATTTGAAACCTGCCCACCATGGTTTGTTGTTGTTAAGTGCCGTCAAGTCGGTTCCGACCCATAGCGACCCTGAACAGGGTTTCTGAGGCTGTAAATCTTTACGGGAGCAGAAAGCGTCATCTTTCTCCCACGGAACAGCTGATAGTTTCGAACTGCTGACCTTGCGATTCGCAGCCCGATTCATAACCACTACGCTACCAGAGCTCCTTCTTGTTTGTATTCAAAATTCCCGTGGCACTGCATCCAGAATCACAGCAACACACAAGCCACCACTGTATGAGAAACTGACAGACAAGTGATAGAACTTAATTAGGAACCAAAAAATAGCTAAAACATACAAATAAGTTAATAAAAATAAAAATGAAAATAATTTAATAAGGTGGTTGCTCTTTGTATATGTTGTTTTGTTGTTAAGTGCTGTCGAGTCAATTTTGACTTGTAGCAACCCTGTATAGGGTTTATGAGGAGCAGTTAACAAGGTAGAACCACCAACCTTGTGGTTCATAGTCCATTACCAGGAATCTTGAGTATATAATTCTAGCTAATTATAATTTTGTTGTCCAGTTTAGGTTTATTCTTATAAGTAGAAAGCTCTTTGTATTGACTGACGAAGAAGTTTGATTAGGACTATGTTATATGTCCTAATCCTTCGATATGGATTATATCTCAATGTCAAGAAAACAAAAATCCTCACCACTGGACCAATAAACAACATTCTTATCAATGGAGAAAAGATTGAAGTTGTCAAGGACTTCATTCTTCTTGGATCAACTATCAACTCTCGCGGAAGTAGCAGTCAAGAGCTCAGACGATGTATTGCGCTGGGCACATCTGCTGCACAGGAACTTGTTAAAGTGTTGAAGAGCAGAGATGTCAGCTTGAGGACTAGGGTGCGCCTGACCTAGGCCATTGTGTTTTCAGTAGCCTCATATGGATGCAAAAGCTGGACAGTGAATAAGGAGGATCGTAGAAGAATTGATGCCTTTGAGTTGTGGTGTTGGAGGAGAATACTGAAAGTGACATGGACTGCCAAAAGAACCAATAGATCTGTTTTGGAAGAAGTGCAGCCAGAGTGCTCCTTGGAGGCCAGGATGGCTAAGCTTCGTCTCTCCTACTTTGGACATATTGTCTGGAGGAAACAATCGTTGGAGAAGGATGTCATGCTGGGTAGGGTGGAGGGTCAGAGAAGAAGAGGAAGACCCCCAATGAGATGGATCAGCCAGGTGGCATCATTGATGGACTCAGGTGTGGCGGCGGTAGTGAGGTTGGCCCAGGATCGAACATTGTTTCGTTCTGCTGTGCATGGGGTCGCTATGAGTCGGTTCCGACTCTATGGCACCTGGCAACAACAACAACAACATGTTATATGTCCTGGTGTCACTTTGTGGGAGAAAGCACTGGAATGAAAGGTCAGTTTGAACCACGAGGTTGGCAGTTCAAACTCACCAGCTGCTCCTTGATACCCTATACAGGGTCACTATGGTACGGAACTGACTTAATGGCATTTAACAACAACAACAACATATATCAGGGGTGAGGAACATCCGGCCTCTGGACCATATAAGTAGAGCGAAATAATTTGGTCTGGCCTTGCCAAGGTAAGTGCAGTTCCTGCCATAATATTATGGGTGAGTTATTGAAATGTTTGACAAACATAGCTGGCAAATTTTTAAGATGATAGTTTTGTATGGTTCAAGAATGATATCATAAACTTTTGCAAAAAAAGGTTCCCCACCCGCTATATATGATAACTGGAGTCCTGCTGTAGGATAAGCACTCAACTGCAAAGTTATTTGAATTGCAGGGTCCGTAGTTAAAACTCACCAGCCGCTCATTGGAAAACTCTATGTATATGAGTCAGAATGCTTAACAACATTCTAATATTTTATCATCCTAATATTCCTTTCAATTTCAGATGATATAGAAGAATTCCCAGGTTTCTCTTTGACATAAGATCTGTAATTGATTTGGAATGCAAATCAGTAGAAGGATTGCTCAATTGGCAAAAGGACCATAATGAGTTCTGAGTGTTCTTTCATTAAAGTAAGACAGATTGTTTTTAAGGTGTAGATGGTAGACAATAAGGTAGACTATTGGGCTGTTAACCACAAGGTCAGTGGTTCAACTCTACTCGCAGCTCCAAGGAAGAAAGATGAGGCTGTCTGTTTCCATAAAGATTTATAGTCTTGGTAACCTAAGGAGCAATTCTATTCTGTCTGTTGGATTGCTTTGAATTTAAATTGACTCAGTGGCAGGGAACTTGGTTTTGGTATGGTAAAAAAAATTTACTTGAGATATTTTCTGAATGATCATGTCTGATTAAATTAATTTGTGGCATTTAATTTTAAAAAGAATGTTTCAGAAAATCTCTTTATAACATCAAGTGGGATTATGTTTTTAGGTTATTTTTAAGTCATTGCATTTACAAAATTGACAGGATTTCTTTTCTTTTTACCGTTTAGCCGGCCTCAGAAAGTATGCTTATGTCCATTTCTACCAGTACATCCTCTACACATCTCTACCCATTTGTACATAATTCAGCATCCAGCAGAGGTAAGATTGTTTAAAATACACAATTTAAAATTGCGTATGCAAGAGGAAACATATAGATGAATATACTCCTCTCTCCTACCTCTAAAGCATTTCTGAAAATACATTGATATAATGTTTTCTCTTTGGACAAAATGTTTGTTTATATTTGTTTTGTGATAGTATAGGGTTATATACTTCATAGACATTCCATTTTATAGAAACTGTAATATTGAATAGTATAGAAATTTAAAGCCCCAATTACTTTGCATGAAGACAGAATAAATGGATGAGTATAGGATCACCTTTAGACAGATGAGATTTTGTGTGTAAAGAGCTAAAATAATTATTGCTTTATTTTATTGCATAATTTATATTCCTTGATATTAAAATGGAAGTAACTCCCAGATTTCTTGTTTAATATCAACGAGTTGGTTCTGACTCATAGCAAGCACATACAGGGTTCATGAAGAATGGTTAGTAGGTTTGAACCTCCAACCTTGTGGTTAGCAAGCCAGTACTTATTCTACAGTGCCATATCAGGTAGTGCTATAAAATTCATATGTATGATAAATTTTGTTTCTTTTAGATAAATGCAACAAAATTTATATTTTATATATGATATATTTTTATATTACTTTCCTAATCTGGTTAAAATTATGTATGTGCCAGTGTGCTTTTTATTCTGGATTAACTGTAGAAATAAAGAGAGGAGGAAAGAGACCATAGATGACCACAAACTGTACTGAACACAAAACTAGTCAATGCATGGTACAAAATGCATTTAGTATACAAGGAAGTTAAACTTCATCCCGTAGGTATCACTTTAGGACAATTTAGGACATCATAGATACCATCTGGATATTGGAAAAGGAATTTTTTAAATGTCTGAAATCTATACGACTTAAAGATTTTATAAAAAATATAAAAGAAATTATCCTTTTACAAACTAATAAACATTTTTTTCTTAATTTGAAGTTGTTAGCTATTCCATTAGTTAGGCAACTATTTACTATTAATTGCATGCTTTTGGTAGGATTCTGACGATTTAGTCACTAGCATTATTTTATTGCAGTTAGACTTGCAGCACTATTTCAGATCAAATTTATATAAAATGATAGCTTACTGGACCATAGCATTTTTTATTATACTTGAGTTTTGATAATAGTGTTTTCATTTTGCAGTGTTTCATATGGTATTGCGTGTTATTAGATGGACTTTAAAATGAAAATTGATTTATGGCAATTTTCATATTTTCAAATCGCTAACTTTTTACCATGGTAATTTGTGGTTTTTGTTGTTGTTGTTAAATGCCAGCGATTCAGTTCTGACTCATAGCAACCTTGTATAGGATTTCTGAGGAGTGGTTGGTAAGGTTGTACTACTGACATTGCCATTCAGACCGACCTTGAAGTCCAGTGCATTAACCACGCCAGGACTCCAATACATGGTTTAGATATATTCATAATTGTGAGTGCTACAAATGTATCTTATGCATGTATAAGTACAACCTAGTTTTTATTTATTTATTTTTAAGAGTTTCTATCTGACTCAGTAAAGTGAAATTAGCTCATGTTAATTTCAACACAATGTTTTTAGTAAAAGGATATGCCAATTTTATGACTCCTCCATAAAAGTTATTAAAAACATTTATGGGGCTGGGGGGAAATATTTGGCAGAGTAGATGATGTAGAGATAATAACATGGAACATTTCAGAGCGTAAGTATGTGTCTTAGGTACCTGTTGTTAAGTGTTATCTAGGTTGTTCTAACTCATAGTGACTGTATGTACAACAGAATGTAATACTTCCCAGTTCTGCATCCTCCTCACAGTTGTTACAGCTGAGCCACTTGTTGCCCCACTGTGTCAGTTCATCTCTTTGGGGAATCTTCCTCATTTTCTATCATGATGTTCTCCTCCAGGGACTGGTCCCTCCTGATAACATATCGAAAGTATGAGAGACAAAGTCTCACCATCCTGGCTTCTCAGGAGCATTATGACTTACTTCTTCCAACACAGATTTATTAATTCTTCTAGCAGTCCATAGTATTTTCTCTAACACCTTAATCTAGATGTATTGATTTTTCTTTGGCCTTCCTTATTCATTGTTCAACTTTCACATGCATATGAAATGACTGAAAATACCATGGCACATTCCATTATCATACTTTGTCTTTGTGAACTGCTGTTTGGAATTTTCTTTATTGCTCTCTTACCTCCTCATTTCTTCAGCTTGCTTTAGTATCTTTATGCTGGAGAGGAAGTTTCAGAGTCTCTACTGACATCCATTTTGGGCCTTTTGTTTTTTTCTGTGTTCTTAATGTCTTTTTGCTGTCTTCCTGTTTGATGTTCTTGATGTCATCCCATAACTCTCCTGGTCTAATGCATCAAATCTGTTCTAGAGATGGTGTCTAAATCAGGTGGGATACTTTCAAGGTCATAGTTTGGCTTTTGTAGACTTATTTTCATTTTCTTCAACTTCAACCTTAACTTACATATGAATAATTGATGGTCTCTGGCCTTGTTTTTGTGTGATGATGTTGAACTTCTCCACCATCTCTTTCCACAGATGTAGTCAATTTGATTCCAGTATATTCTGTCTGTGAGATCAATGTGTATAGCTGTCTTATATGTTGTTGAAAAAAGATATTTGTAGTGAGTAGTCATTTGTCTTGCAAAAGTCTAACATGCAATCTTCAGCATCATTTCTATCACCAAGGCAATATTTTACAACTAAACATCCTTCCATTTTGTTTCCACCTTTTACATTCTAATCACCAGTAATTATTAGTGCATCTTAATTGCAGATTTGATCAATATCAGACTGAAGAAGTTGGTAGAATTCTTCATTTTCATCATCACTGACTTTATTGGTTGGTTCATAAATTTGAATAATAGCGGTATTAACTGATTTTCCTTGTAGATGTTTGGATATTATCCTATCACATACAGCATTGTACTTCAAGATAGATCTTGACATGCTCTTTTTGACAATGAATGAGATGCCATACCTTTTCAATTTGACATTCTTTCCTAGCATAATGAGCCATATGATTGTCTGATTCAATTCCAGTCCATTTCAACTTACTGATGCTTAGGATATTTATCTTTATGTGCTCCACTCCATTTCCCTCTTCCCCCAGGTTTTCTAGATTCATAGTTCAATCATTCCACATGCCATTTATTAATGGATTTTTATAGTTGTTTCTTTTCTTTTGAATTGTGCCCCATTAGCAAATGAAGGTCCTGAAAGCTTTGCTCCATTCATATCATTATGGTGAACTCTGCTTTGAGGTGGCAGCTCTTCCCCAGCCTTACTTTGAGTGCCTTGAGGGGCTCTGTATTTGACACTGTTCTTTTTTCTTCTGTTCATAATGTTTTTATCTTCCAGCATTGTATCTGATAATGTTACGCTGCTACTCATAAAGTTTTAAGTGACTAACCATTCTGAAATGGTGTGCCTCTCCTTATTCCTAATTTGTCTTAGTAAGGTAGTTCTACTGAAACCTGTTTACCATGTGTGACCATACTGGCATTTAAAACACCGATGACATAGCTTTCAACATCACAGCAACACACAAGCCACTGGAGTATGACAAATTGAGAGATGAGTGAGGTTCTTAGTTATCTAGTTTTCTGTAACAGAAATATCACAAGGGAATGGCTATACCAAACCAAAATTTATTATTTACAGATTGGGATTCTAGAAGTCCAAATTCAGTATTCCAGCTATGTGTGAAGGCTACTCTTTCTGTTGGCTTTATAGGAAGTTACTTGCCTCCCTTTAAAATCTGTGAGTCTGGTGTTCATTGGAGAGCTCCATGTATCTTGGCATCAGTTTAATCTTAGTCCAGGAGGTTCTAAGTTCAGGGATCCCAGGCTCAAAGGATGAACTCCCCTATGAGCTCTTCTTTTTTTGGGAGTTCCTCCCTCTCTTCTAAGATATAAGATGGTACAAGCCACATATTTGAGAAATTCTCCTGACATTTAATCAGGTCTTTGAGTTAGGGTGGTAATTTAAGTAAGAATGATGCATCCCATCCTAGCCCTGTATTACCAATGTAACAAACATAACCTAATCCTGCCTCATTAACTACTGGCAGATGTTAGGATTTGCAACACTTTATAAAATAGAAGATAATGACACAATACTGGAAATCATGACTAGCCATGGTGATGCATATTTTTGGGGTACACAGATCAAACTCTGATAATATGTGTGTATAGATAATTAATGGCAAAAATAGTATTTCAAAGAAAACAAAGAAGCTTCATAAGAAAGTACATGTTAAGTAAGTGACTTGATCTTTTTGAACATTTATGTAGGTGTTATGATATTAAACAGTTTTTATTGATTTAGCTAAAAATATTTGAAGTGGGAAAGTAGTGGTGTAAGAAAGGAAAATCCTGACTTATTGTCAAAGTCATTAGTTATAACATGTAGTTGTGAAGAGTGCTTTGTAGCTAATTGCCTAAATTCACTTATTAATTGCTCTGGGGACTCTGTAACTGGAGATTAATTAATTTAACTTTTAGCGAAATGAAAATGATAAAAAAGAAAAAAAAAATCATCCTTAACTTTTTTTGTTGTGAAAAGTGAATAAATCAACATACATAAAGCACTTTGAATTGTGCATGTTAATATTAGTTATGGTCATGATAATAGTTTATAGATAGTAGCTAAAATTGTTAAATCAAGAAATAGCAAGACACACATATTATATAGTAATATGGAGTTAACTAAGGAGCTCTGGTAGCGTAGTGGTTATGAATCGGGCTGTGAACCTCCAGGTCAGCAGTTCGAAACTACCAGCTGTTCCATGGGAGAAAGATGAGGCTTTCTGCTCCCATAAAGATTTACAGCCTCGGAAACCCTG
>NW_006408746.1:885925-889321 GCF_000296735.1 Chrysochloris asiatica | reverse complement strand
GTACAGGGTCGCTATGGGTCGGACCCGACTCGATGGCACTTAACAACAACAACAACAATGCATTAGTAGTCTATGTGACATAGAGTCATAGATTATGTTGATAAAGGTGATCATTTGATAAAAGTTTGTGTCAAAGTCTCATAGTGATGGCAAGAGGGATGAACATTACATAAAATACTGCAGAGTGTTCTAAAACCCTGCTCTTACCTATCTCCTAGTCCCACTTATTATATTACCATACTCCATTGCTGTTGAGTGGATTTTTGACTCACAGAAATCCTATTGGACAGAACAGAATTGCTCCATCTTTTTATGTGGAGTGACTGGTGGGTTTGAACTGCCAACCTTATGGTTAGCAGCTTAATACATAACCCAGTATGCTCCTAAGGCTCCATATTCATTATATTGTTGTTGTTAAGTGCAGCTGAGTTGGTTTCAGCTCATAGGGTTTTGGGGAAGTGCTGCTGAGTTTGGATTGCTGAAATTGTTGGTCCTGCATTTATCCTACAGTGCCACACCAGGACTCCATTCATTTTATTAATGACTCCCAATCACTTTTCTGTCTCTTAAGAACTAGGTTTTCTTTTTGAATTAAAATTCAGACAAGTTCTAATTACTGATTTCTTTTCCAAAGTTTTTATTTTGCAAATTAATTTAACTACTCCTGTAGTTGCATCTTTAAATTCTCTTTTTGACATATTTTTAAACGAGCAGATCCGATTCAGGAGTTCTCATGTGGCTCTGTAGTTCTCATGTGGCATGTATATATATATATACGCATGCGCACATGCATACACACACATATATACATATTTTACTGTTCTACCCATAATCTGTCCATGTATCTACCCACAGAACATTGTTGTTCCAAGGATGTATATATATCACTATTTACCTCTGCCCCTTTAGCTCTTGTGTCTTTACCTGTTTTCATCATATTTCTGCCAACCTCCCTCTTCTTGTATATTGTACTTCCCTTTCACCCAAGTTCACATGTATCTACCCTATAACCAGTGAACTACTCTCTTCCTTTCCTTCCACCGCTAGAAACCATCAAAGAATATTTAAAAATGTTCACTTTCAAACTCATATTTGTTGGATATAAAAATATTTATGTCTCACTCTTCCTCCCTTACCCATTCAGCCTATGTCTCAATTCATGTATCTAGGCCCAGAACATTATTATTCCAGGGTTGTTTACGTATCACTATTTACATCTATCTCCTTTAGCCCACGAATACTTCCCTGTGTGTTCAACTATCTTTATTATTCATTGTTATTCTGCTACCCTCCCTCTTCTTGTATATTGCTTACCCCCTTCATGTATATTGCCCTCCCCATCACCCAAGTTAACATGTGTCTACTCTCTGGTCTAGGAACTACTTTCTCCTCCCTCCCACTCTGGTAACCATCAAAGAATGTTTCTTTTAGTATGGAAACATTTTATTAAGCTGAGTTAAATTAGTTAATCACAAAAGAACAAATATTATATGAGACCATTATTGCAAAAGCTTAATCAGGGGGTGAGAGGCCTCCAACTGTGTTCTTCTTAAGCAGTGCTTTGCTTATTCAAGGTCTCTTTCCTCTCCATGTAATGTTCATGATCAATTTTCCATCACATTAAAGAATGATATTGGAATCTGGATTTGGATTGCCTTATATCTATAGATTGCTTTGCATACCATTGGCATTTTTACTATATTTAGCCTTCCATTCCATGAGCATAGCATATTTTTATTTTTATTTTTGTAAATCTCTTTTGGTATCTTGTAGTAGTGTTTTTAGTTTTCTTTGTATAGGTCTATTGCTTTTCTAGTTAGATCTATTCCTAAGTATTTCATTTTTTGTGTATTATTTCTTAAGTGCCTTTTCAGAACTGTTTTTATTAGTATAAAGGAATCCAACTGATTTTTGTGTATTGATATTGTACCCTTCTTTTGCTGAATACCTTTGCTGAATACTTCAATGAGTTCCAATAATTGTTGAGTTCTAATAATATTCTTGTTGAGTCTTTGAGATTTTCTTTGTGTAAGATCATATCATCTACAAATAGAATTTTACTTCTTCTTTGCTGATTTGGATGTCTTCAATTTCCCTGTCTTGCCTTATAGCTCTAAGACTTGCAACACAATATTGAATTGGTGTTGTTGTTAAGTGCCATTAAGTTTGTTACAATCTTGAACCACTGATTTTGCAGTTCAAAATGACCTTGTGGTCCAGTGCATTATCTCACAGAACCATACCAGGACTCCAGTATTGAATAGGAGTGGTGATAATGGGCACTCTTGTCTCGTTTCTGTTTATAAAGGGAATGCTTTCAGTGTCTCTCCATTGAGAGTAATTTTGGCTATTGGATTAGTATATATGTTTTTAATTATGTTAAAGAATTTCCCTTCAGTTCCTACTTTGATGAGTGTTTTGATCAAGAATGGATGTTGGATTTTGTCAAATGTATTTTCTCCATCAATCTATATAATCATGTGGCTCTTTTTCTTTTATTATTTATTTGCTATATTATGTTGATTGTTTTTCTAATATTGAACCATCCTTGCATTCCTGGAATGAATCGCACTTGGTCATTATGTATTATTATTTTTTATATTTTGTTGAATTCTGTTGGCTAGAATTTTGTTGAGAATTTTAGCATCTATGTTCATGAGGGATATTGGTTTATGACTTTCTTTTTTAGTGATGTCCTTGCCTGGCTTTGGTATGATGGTTATTCTTGATTTATAAAATGTGTTCAGATGTTTTCCATCCTTTTCTGTATTCTGGAATGATTTGAGTAAAATTGGTGTCAGCTCTTCTCTGAATGTTTTGTAAAATTCACCAGCAAAGCCATCTAGGCTTGCACTTTTTTTTGCTTGGAGTTTTAAAATGACCTAATCAAGTTTTTCTTTTGTTATAGGTCTGTTCAAGTTTTCTACTTCACTCTGTAATAGTATTGGCAGACTGTGTTTTTCTAAAAATATATCCATTTCTTCTTTACTTTAAAAAATTTGTTGGAGTACAGCTCTTCATGTATTCTGACATTATCCTTTTTATTTCCCTTGGGTTCTGTTGTAATGTCACCCATGTGGTTTCTTCAACTTGTTGTGTCTTCTCTTTCTTTTTTTTTTTAGATTTGCCATTTGCTTGTGGATTTTATCAATCCTTTCTAAGAACCAGCCTTTTGTCTTGTTGGTTCTTTTATTGTTTTTCTGTTTTCTAATGCATTTATTTCTACTCTGATTTTCATTATTTCTTTTCTTCTGGAGTCTGGTGTGGCTCTGTGGGTCACTGCTCTGGATGGCAAAGTCCATTGAACAACAAGGTCGGAGGTTCAAGCTCACCAGGCGTTACTTGGAAACCTTATACAGGTTGTTATGGGTCAGAATTGACTCGATGGAACTTAAC
>NW_006408746.1:884676-885825 GCF_000296735.1 Chrysochloris asiatica | reverse complement strand
GAATCAAAAGAAGATGGGAGGAATACATAGTCACTCTATCAAAAAGATATGGTTTGTGTTCAGTCATTTCAAAAGATAGCATATGATCCAGAGCCAATGGTACTGAAGGGAGGAGTCCAAGGTGCACTGAAGACTATGGTAAAGAACAAGACTCTAGGAATTGATGGAATACAAACTGAAATATTTTAACAAACTGAGGCAGCACTGGAGGCACTCCCTCTTCTATGCCAAGAAATTTGGACGACAGCTGCCAGGTCAACTGGTTGGAAAAGATTTATATTTGTGCCTACTTCAAATCAAAGAAATGTGGAAATCATGGTATAATATCATTATCAGCATATGTAAATAAAATATTGCTAAAGATAATAAAAAAAATGATTGCAACAGTACATAGATAGGGAACTGCAAGAGGCTCAAGCTGAATTCAGATGAGGCTGTGGAACTAGGGATATAATTGTTTACGTCAGATAAATCTTGGCTGAAAACAGAATTTTCGTGGCTGACCCAAGCCAGGGTATTTTCAATGATATTTCCAGCAGATTTTTCATGCCTCACTCAAGCCATGATATTTTCAGTATACTCATATGCATGTGAAAATTGGACAGCGACTAAGGAAGACCATAGAAGAATTGTTGAATTTGAGTTATGGTGTTGGACAAGAATATTTAAAGTATCATGGACTTCCAGAAGAACAAAGGAAACTTTGTTGGAAGAAATACAGCCAGAATGTTCCTTGGAAGCCATGATGGCCAGACCTTGTCTCTCATATTTTGGACATATCATCAGGAGGGACCAGTCCCTGGAGAAGTATATCCTTAGTAAAGTGGAGGGTTGGATAAAAAGGGTTGGACCCCAATGAGACAGATTTGCACAGTGACAGCAACATGGACTCTAAATATGACAACAATCATGAGGTTGGTGTAGGACTGAGCAGTATTTTGTTCTGTTGTGCATAGGGTCACTATGAGTCAATATCAACTCTGTGGCACCTAACAACAACAACAACAATAACAGGACACTCAGTTCCACAACCACAAGATTCTGAATTCTTCCAACAATAAAGAAATAAATTGTACCCTACAGTCTCTACAAAAGAATGTCGCCCTACTAACACCTAAACATAAGATTTCTGACATATGGAAATATAAA
>NW_006408746.1:876785-884286 GCF_000296735.1 Chrysochloris asiatica | reverse complement strand
GACCCTGTATAGGGTTTCCGAGGCTATAAATCTTACTAGGAGCAAAAAGTCTCTTCTTTTTCCCAGGGAGCAACTGGTAGATTCGAACTACTGACCTTGTGGTTATCAATCCAGTTCACAATCCAGCACTACTAGGGCTACTTACAATCAGCATAAAAAATTATTAAATTCCAGGCAAAGTATCTTGGAAACATTAAATATAATATAATATGATTCCTTGTCCTCAAGGAGCTTGGAATCTCTCAAATCAATATTGGATAAGTGCTATGAAAGAGAATACTAGAAGAGTGTTTACCTGTGCTTTATTGACTATGAAAAGTCTTCTGACTATAGATAATGACAAGCTATGGGCAATATTGTGGAGAATGAATATTCTGGAACACACTTACTTGTTCTCATGAGGAATCTGTACATGAACTAAGAGAACAGAACAAGGGGTCACTGAATGGTTTAAAATCAGGAAAGGTTTGTACCAGGGTAGTATTCTTTTACCATATTTATTCAATCTGTATGTTGAGCAAATAATTTGAAAAACTGGATTATATGAAGAAGAAAGCGGCATCAGGATTGGAGGAAGACTCATTAACAACCTGCGATATGTAGAAAAATACAACCTTTCTTGCCTAAAGTGAAGAGGACTTAAAATTCGTACTGATGTGCATCAATGTAAAGAAACAAACATCCTCACCATTGTTGCAATAAGTAAGACTGTGCCAAATTAAGAAAAGATTGAAGTAGTCAGACTTCATTTTGCTTGGATCCACCATCATCCCTCATGGAAGCAGCAGTCAAGAGCTCAAATAATATATTGCATTAGGCAAATTTGCTGCAGAAGACCTCTTTAAAGTGTTCAAAAGCAAAGATGTCAGTTTGAGGATTAAAGTGCCCCTGACCCAAACCATGATATTTTCAGTGGCCTCATATGCATGTGAAACTTGATAAGTGAATAAGAAGTCTAGAAGAAGTAATGCATTTGGGTTGTGGTATTTGGGAAGAATATTAAAGGTACTAGCTGAATAAACAAATCTGTGTTTGAAGAAGTACAACTAGTATGCTCCTTAGAAGCCAGTATGACCAGACTTGATCTCTCATACTTTGGACATATTATCAGGAAGGACCAGTCCCTGGAAAAGGATATCATACTTGGTAGAATAGAGGGTCAGCAAAAAAGAGGTCAACCCAGTGAGACTGATTCACACAGTAGCAGCAACAATGGGTTTAATTGTAGCAACAATTGTGAGGATGGTGTAGGTCTGAGTGGTTTGTTCTGTTGAACATAGAGTTGCTATGGCTCAGAAGTGAGTTGATGGTACCTGATAACAATTGAAAGAGATAGCACAAGGTACACTTGGTGCATTTGTAATATACCGGCTTCCAAATCTGGTGAGGTTTTTGGAACATGAAGACTAGTAAGATGAGTTGTGAAGGCCAAGTGAGAGTTGTATTGAATTTTAAATGAGTTACTTAAGGGGTAATTTCTAGCTATGTTTGGAGATCACTCTGAAATGGTTTCATAGTGAACAATGAGAATATATACATATAATTTTATAACATCCTGATTGATCTTATTTTTTTTTCTCATACAGTTATTAAACAGTGAGGAAGAGAAGTCTTACCCCAGATAAAATTTCGTGTGAATGAGTCTTGTAGGATTTTGTTTAGAAAACATGTGAATGTAATAGCTTTGCAGTTGTTTTTTAATGTAGAATGAAAAATATAGCTTCAGATGATAAATATAATAGTTTTTATTTTTTCATGTATAATGAAATATATTGTTTGGAATGATAAATATAATAGTTTTATGAATTTCCTCAAGGTTGGAGGCATTACTTTGATTTTTAATAACAAATTATACTCTGCAATAGTTATTGTACAGGAGAAAAATCTAAAGGTCATTTTATATATCTGTTAATAGATTGCTATGAGATTTTTTTTAAATGCCAATATTTCCCACTTATAAAATAATACACATCTTATTATAGTACTTTATGGAAAAAAAAATAAAACTGGTTTATAGCAAAAGACTTGTAGAAGCATTACATAAAGTTATGACTCAAATGTTCATCATAAAAATTTAAAAGTATGTTTGAGTAAAAATAGATGTAACTTTTTAATTAAAGGAAAGTAAAGTGTTGCGGACAGTTCCTCTACTAGCAGCATGCCTCCCCCAGGAAAAGTGTAAAGTCAAGATTGGTCGTCGCTTCAGTGAAGAAAGGTAAATTTAATTCTTAGAGCAATTTAAAAAAACTGTTTTCCACTTGGATTTTTATAAAGTTTTCCTTCAATTTAGTCATTCAGTTAATATATAGCTCATAGAAGTGGTCAGAATTCTAAAGTTCTGCTCTCCCGTTTCTCCGCAGCAAAAATAATATAAGATAAACATAATGAAATGGAATACACATAGAAATGATAGCATTATCTCAATTCCATAGCAACACTTGTTGAACCTAACAATCAAACTTCTTGTTTATTTCATTTTTGTAAAAAGTGCATTCATTATGGTAAAATATTTTAATAATATTCAGCCAGTTTTGTCTTTGATGCCTAATATGCTGTTTGTTGTTAAATACCATGGAGTCAGTTCTGACTCATAGTGACCCTGCACAGGGTTTCCGAGGCTGTAAATCTTTATGGGAGCAGAACGCCTCATCTTTCTCCCACGGAACCGCTGGTAGTTTCGAACTGCTGACCTTGAGGTTGGCAGCCCGACTCGTAACCACTACACTACCAGAGCTCCTTAATATGCTGTTTACTTGTACATTAATATTGGCTGATAGATTTTTAGTTAAAACAGATAGAGATTTGATTTATTGTTAGCCTGACAATTAAATTATTAACTAGGCTTTTGTTAGAGTACTTATGTAGCCACAGGGGGAGATATTGCTTTTGGTGTTTTGAGGTAGAGAGAATAGACAGTTGTTGTGCAGTTGGTTTTGAGTCATGGAAACACTATGCACAACAGAATGAAACACTGCTCAGTCCTGCACCAGCCTCACGGCCGTTGTTGTTTTTGAGCCCATTGGTGCTCCACTGCATCAGTCCTTCTTGCTGGGGGTTTTCCTCTTTTTCGATGACCCTCCGCTTTACCAACCATAATGTCGAACAGGGACTGTTCCCTTCTGACAATGTGTCTGAAGTACAAGAGACAAAGACTTCCACTCTCACTTCTGAGGAACACTTTGGCTGTACTTATCCAAAGAAGATTTGTTTGTACTTCTGGCAGTCCATGGTACTTTCAATATTCTTCTCAAACACCACAACTCAAATGCATCAATTCTTCTACAGTCTACCTTATTCATTGTCAAATTTTCACATGCATATGAGGAGCTCTGGTAGCGTAGTGGTTACGAATCGGGCTGCGAACCTTAAGGTCAGCGGTTCGAAACTACCAGCTGCTCTGCGGGAGAAAGATGAGGCTTTCTACTCCCGTAAAGATTTACACCCTCGGAAACCCTGTACAGGGTCGCTATGGGTCAGAACCGACTTGACGGCACATAACAACAACAACAACAATGAGACAATTGAAAATACCATGGTTTGGATCAGCCACACCTTAGTCCTCAAACTGATATCTTTGTTCCTGAACACTTTAAATATCTTTCTGTTATTCTTTGCTTTCATTCAATATCTGTCTGTTGTCCGCAGTGTTCCTTGCCCTCTTCAGAATCTGGCTTAAATTTCTCATAGTTCCCTATTATTGTACTGTTGCTACCATTTTTCATTATCTTCATCAACATTTTACTTTCATGTGATATTAATGATAATTGTTGTGTGATTTTTGCGTTCCATTGGGTCATCTCTCGTTGGAATGGGCACAAAAATGCATGTCTACCAATCATGTTGCTAGGTAGTTGGCCTTTACATTTTTTCTCATTGATGAATGAGCGCTTTCAGTGCTGCACCAGTTTGTTAAAATGTTTCAAATTTTATTCCATCAATTCCTGGAGTTCATATTTTTATGTTGATAATTATGTCTTCTTTCTTGTTTTTCTTGGTTAGCTTGACTGGAGTTTTTGTCAATTTTATGGATATCTTCAAAGAACCAGGTGTTTATTTCATTGGTTTTTCTCTGTTGATTTCCTGTTTTCATTTTTATTGGTTTCTGCTCTAGTTTTTAAAAATATTAAAAAATTTATTTCCTTTCATTGCTTGCTTTGGCCTTTAATTGCTGTTATTTCTCTAGATCTTAAGGGGAACACTTAGGATAGTTATTTTAAATGGTTCTTTTTAAATATATGCTAAGGGTAAACTTAGATCATTGGTAAAAACTGGATATGATCGTTAATGCAGGAGAATAGTGTAGATTGGGAAGCCTATGGAACAGTGACAGGGTTGTGCTATTGAATGAGCAGAGATTACATAGCATTTTGAGCGTTTACATTTTATTTACCTATGAATTAATTAGTATACCTATTGAGTAGGAAATTCAATAAATATAATAAAACTATTATTTCCTCAAGCTAGTAAATATCTTTTTTTTTCTTTTTTCTTTTAGGGATCCTGAACTTTCAGCTGTTTGCCGAAAACCTTGTACATTAATACTATATCCAGGGGCTGAAGCTGCTAATTTGGAAGAAGTTATATTAGATTCTCCTATTTATCCTTCCACAATTATCATCATTGATGGTACATGGAGCCAGGCTAAGGATATTTTCTATAAGAATTCCTTGTTCCGACTTCCCAAACAGGTAAACTAGTTGTTTAATAGAGAATAAATTAAAACGTATACTTACATATATTATGTTGTGGTTGTGTGCCACGGACTCGGTTCTGACACATAGCGACCCTGTACAGGGTTTCCAAGACTGTAAATCTTTATGGAAGCAGAGCACCTCATCTTTCTCCCCTGGAACAGCTGGTAGTTTTGAACTGCTACCCTTGCGGTTAGCAGACCAATTCGTAACCACTACGATACCAGAGCTCCTTTATATATATATCATGTATATATTTACCATGAGGTAATACACAAGCATTTTTATATATGTATATACATATATATATTTTATATTTGCTGCTATTTAGATATATGTATGTATGTATGAGGGGTTTTTATAAAGTTCATGCAAAAATTGTGTCATCTTTTAATTCCATGTTTCCATATTCATTTTGAAGCATCTCATACATAGATATAAAAAATTTCACATTTGTCAGTTCTTACTAGTTCCTACTGCCAAATTTCACCATACTTTAGGCAACTTTTTGAAGTTAAATCTCCAGGCATGTATTTGACAAGTTCTGCAAAAGCAAAGCATTTGGGATAAAAATACTATCATGAATCTAGAAAGGTGATTGTTTCTAATAGTATTTATAAAGAATCCAAAATTATTGCTGTTTCTTTTCTTTTTTTTAAAGGTTTTTATTGTGGATTGAGTGAAAGTTTATAGGGCAGATCAGCAGTTTTACATTCAACAAATCCTACACCTTGTTTCATTACAATGATTATAATCCATCCCCTCCATGTACCATCAGTTAATAATATTTCTCTCTATTCACTTTAGTTCTTTCTTTAAACACTCAGGCATATATAATAATTTACACCACCAAAGGGCACATTCTGAAAGTCTGCCTGCTGGCTGCCATCTTTTAATCCCTCTCTTCCCATGAATCTAGAATCCTCATCAGCTCTCTCTCTCTCTATGTCTCCATCTCTGCTTCCATCTTTGGTGTTGCTGCTTCTCTGGATAAGGTCTCGCATTCCGCTGTGCTCTTCTCCCTTGATGATCTTAGGGTCCTTTGTTTCTGGACTGTAAGATTAACCACTCCCCAGTTTTTGTTACAAAACTTCCACCTTTACATTTGTGACAATTGCAGTTAGTCATGATAACAATTACTATAGAATCATAAGAATCTTATCCCCATCTCTTTTCACCAGACTAGACAAGATAAAAACTATTCACTGGTGACTCTTTATTCCCCCATACACTCTTAAACTAAACTCCCCCTTGAAACCTAGTAAGCTAGTCACTTTGTACTTTATCACTCCCTCATTTTAGGTAGCCAGTGTCTAAGTTGTCCATCCCTATCTAACCTGTGTATAGAGGGGATAGCATTGGTACTTGATGTGAAGACTCCTTCCCTCTATTAGTATTGAGAGTTACTACGAGTATAGGGCAAGTTCATCAAATTGTACCAATTTACCCTTGTTTCCTTTATCAAAAATTGTTTTGTTCTTCTTTTTTAATCCTCTAGTCGAGTTCTGATTATCAAGCCATCGAGGCTAGTTAGGTCAAATGGGTACTATCTACAAGTTTGGGTGTTCTTGTGTGTCTCCTCTCACTTCATATCAGCTGGATGCTTCACTCTCAGCTCTAGCCCTCTGTGACTTTGTCCCTGTTCAAAGACTCAGGGATCTCCAGGTCTTACCACTCTTTGGACTGACCAGTTCTTCTTCTTCACTCTCTCATTTCCAGGTAACGGAAATCTGTGGAGCATGGTTGAATTCAGCCCATTTTTTCCATTGATGCCTTTCTCCCTTTTCCACTCACCAGTAGACCAACGTGGCCATCAGCAAGCTTGCATGCCTGCTCATGTGTTCCCTTTGAGTTTCAATCTTAGAGTGGGGTTTGTCTTGAAGGAGCTTGATTTCTTGCCTTGATGGCTTCCCAACGAACAGCTTGCTTATTCTACTGCCAGTCATACTGCCATTTTTGTTTTGGATTTTTCCTGATGATCTTTCTTTGAAGATATATCTTCTGTCACTCTAGCTGTTCCAGGCTGGTCTGCTTGTCCTTTCTAGTGTGAATGTCCTACCTCAGAAGGTTCTTTATAGGACTCAGGATTCCACCTAAGGTACTATATACTGTAAAGGCTCTGCAGGTCTGTTTCACTGTGCAAGTGCTGGAACCCCTTTTAGGTATTCTAGTTAGTTATAGGCTGAAGACAGGCTTACAAGCTTTCTTTAATCAGGTTTCCTGACTTTCATTTCTATTCAACTCAAGTGTCCATTTTACAATAGTAGGCAAGGGAAACCAATATTTATAAGACAGTCAAACATCTTAGTATCACTCCCCTTCTTTAAATTATGCCTTGATCTTTGTATCACAGAGCCTTGTTGTTCCAAGGTTGAGCATGCATCACTATTTACATCTGTCCCATTTATCCCATGCAAACCTGTCTCAATGGTTCCCTATCAACCTTATTTTTCCATCACCTCCCTTCCCAATACCCGAACTATGATTTTTCTGCCCTCTACCCTGTGTTCAACTGACGCCTCCCTCTACCTCTCCCAAATCCCCCCACCCCAACCCCACTGGTAACCTGCAAATAATTTTTTTTTCCCTTTTAATATGGGTATCTTTTCTTAAGCTTTTACAGTAAAAGTCTTATGCAATATTTGTCCTTTTGTGACTGATTAATATCACCACCAGTCATCTGTCAGTTTGTCGTATTGTGGTGGCTTATGAGTTGCTGTGATTCTGAAAGTTATGCCACCGGTATTTTAAATACCAGCAGGATCACCCATGGTAGTCAAGTTTCAGATGAGCTTCCAGATGAAGACAGA
>NW_006408746.1:865333-875927 GCF_000296735.1 Chrysochloris asiatica | reverse complement strand
AAAGCTCCATATCATCAGTCAAAACAAGGCCAGGGACAGATTGTGGTACAGACCATCAATACTCTTATGCAAATTCAAACTGAAGCTGAAGAAATTGAAAACAAGTCCACGATAGCCAAAATACTACCTTGAATATATCCCACCTGAATTTAGGGATAATCTGAAGAACAGATTTGATACATTAAACACTAAAGACTGAAGACCAGAAGAGTTGTGGGATGACATCAATAACATTATACATGAAGAAAGCAAAAAGTCATTGAGAAGACAAGAAAGAAGGAAAAGGTCAAAACGGATGTCAGAAGACACACTGAAACTTGCTCTCTAGCATAGAGATGCTAAAGCGAATGGAAGAAATGAGGAGTTCCAAGAGCTGAACAGAAAATGTCAAGGATCAGCTTGAGAAGATAAAGCCAAATATTATGACAAAATGTGCAAAGATCTGGAATCAGAAAACCAAAAAGAACAACATGCTCACTATTTCTCAAGCTGAGGTAACTGAAGAAAAAATTCAAGCCTTGACTTTTGTTATTGAAGGAGTCTCTGGGAAAATTACTGAATGATGCAGAGAGCATCAAGAGAAGATGGAAGACCTACACAGAATCACTGTATGAAAAGGAAATGGTTAATGTTCAACTGTTTCAAGAGGTAGAATATGATCAAGAGCCAATGAAACTGAAGGAGGAAGTCCAGGGTGCATTGAAGGAATTGGCAAAGAACAATGCAACAGGAGTTGATGGAATAAAAATTGAAATCTTTGAAGAAAGTGAGGCAGCACAGGAGGCACTCACTCATCTCTGCCAAGAAATTTGCAAGACAACTATCTGGCCGACTGATTGGAAGAGATCCCTATTTTTGCCCATTCCAAAGAGAGGTGACCCAATGGAATGCCGAAATCATCAAACAATCTCTTTGATATCCCATGCGAGTAAAGTTTTGCTAAAGTTAATACAGAAATGGCTACAATCATACATTGACAGAGAACTTCCAGAGGTTCAAGCCCTATTCAGAAGAGGCCGTGGAACGAGAGATATCATTGCTGATGTGCTGTGGATGATGGCTGAAAGCAGAGAATATCAGAAAGATGTTTACCTGTGCTTTATTGACTACACAAAGACTTTCGATTGTGTGGATCATGACAAGCTATGGACAACATTGCGAAGCATGAGTATTCGAGAACACTTAATTTTGCTCATGAGGAATCTGTATATGATCCAAGAAGCAGTTCAAACAGAGCATGGAAACACTGAATGTTTTAAAATTAAGAAAGGTGTGTAACAAGATTGTATTTTTTCACCATACTTATTCAACCAATATGCTAAGCAAATAACCCGAGAAGCTGAATTGGAGGAAGACTCATTAACAACCTGTGACATGCAGATGATACAACTTTGCTTGCTGAAAGTGAAGAAGACTTAAAACATTTACTGATGAAAATCAAAGAGCACACAGCCTATGGTATGGATTACATCTCAATATAAGAAAACAAAAATCTTCACCACTCGACCAATAAACAACATTCTTATCAATGGAGAAAAGATTGAAGTTGTCAAGGACTTTATTCTTCTTGGATCAACTGTCAACACTCATGGAAGCAGCAGTCAAGAAATCAAATGACGTGTTGCATTAGACAAATCTGCTGTACAAGACCTTTTTAAAGTGTTGAAGACCAAAGTTGTCAGCTTGAGGACTAAGGTGCGCCTGACCCAAGCCACGGTATTTTCAATAACCTCATATGCATGCGAAAGCTGGACAGTGAATAAGGAAGACCATGGAAGAATTGATGCTTTGAGATATGGTGTTGGAGGAGAATATTGAAAGTGCCATGGGCTGACACAAGAACTGATAGATCGTTTTGGAAGAAGTGCAGCCAGAGTGCTCCTTGGAGGCCAAGATGGCCAAACTTTGTCTCTCATACTTCGAACATATTGTCAGGAGGGACCAATCACTGGAGAAAGATATCATGTTTGGCAAGGTGGAGAGTCAGAGAAAAAAAGAGGAAGACCCCCAACGAGATGGATTGGCAAAGTGGCAGCATTGATGGACTCATGCGTGGCAAAAGTAGTGAGGTTGGCCCAGGATCGGGCAGTGTTTCATTCTGCTGTGCATAAGGTCGCTATGGGTCGGTACCAACTCGATGGCATCTAACAACAACAACAATATCACTCAGCATAATGTCCTTAAGGTTCATCCATGTTATGCCGTAGCTTGCAGCTTCTTTGTTTATGCTTCAAGGTAGAATATTATTCCATTGTGTGTGTGTACCAAAGTATGTTTATCCATTCTTCCACTGATGGGCACTTTCCATCTTTTTGCTATTGTGAATAGTGCTGCTATGAACATTGGTGTGCATATATCTACTCGTGTTATGGCTTGTATTTCTTGTGGGTAAATATCAAGTAGAGGAGCTGCTGGATCATAACGTATGTCTATTTCCACTTTTCTGAAGAAGCACCATCCTGTTTTTCAGAGTGGTTGTACAATTTTTTAATTCCCCCAGCAATGTAGGAAGGTCCCAGTCTCTCCAAATCCTCACCAGCATTTATTATCCTCTGCATTTTTGAAATTCGTTGTTATTGCTGGTGTGAGATGATATCTCATTGTTGTATTGCTTTGCATCTCTCTGACAGCTAATCGTGAACATTTCTTCATAGGTTTGTTGGTTGCCCACATGTCGTCTTTACTGAAGTGTCTTTTCATGTCCTGTGCCCATTTTTAAATTGGGTTACTCGTCTTTTTCTTGTAGAAGTGTTGTAGTTTCCTATAGATTTTAGAAATGAGTCCCTTTTCTGGTAAAAAGGGATCCCTTTTTACTCTTTTGGTGAAATCCTTTGATGCACATAAGTTTCTAATTTTTAGAACATCCCAATCATCTATTTTGTCTTCTTTTATTTGTGTAATTTTCTCAATGTTTCATAGTCTGTGTGTGCCCTAGGTTAGAGCCCTTGAATTTGTCCCTATTTTTTCATTGATGACTTATAATTCTGGGATTCACGTTTAGGTCTTTGATCTATACTGAGTTGGTCTTTTTATATGGCGTGGGTAAAGGTATTCTTTCAGTGTTTTGCATATCGATTTACAGTTCTGCCAGCACCATCTGTTGTAGAGACTATTCCTTCCCCACTCAATGTACTTTGGCCATTTGTCAAAGATTATTTGGCTCTATGTGGATGGATTAATTTCTGGATTCTTAAATTCTGTTCCATTGATCTATGTATCTTTCATTGTATCTGTACCAGTCTGTTTTGAACAATATAGCCATATAATACATTTTGAAATCAGGGAGTGAGAGGCCTCCAACTTTGTTCTTCTTAAGCAGTACTTTGCTTATCCTGATCTCTTCCCTTTCCGTATAAAATTTGTAATTGTTTTTTCCACCTCTCTAAAGAATGTAATTGGCATCTATATTGGGATTGCATTATATGTGTAGATTGCTTTGGGTAGTATTGACATTTTCACAATGTTAAGTCATCCTATTCAGGAGTATGATATATTCTTCCATTTTTGTAAGTCTCTTTTGATTTCTTATAGTCGTGTTTTCTTTGTATAGGTACTTTGTTTTTCTGGTTACACGTTTTCCTAAATATTTTTTTCCTTTGGGTGGCTATTGTAAATGTTATTTCTTTTCTAATGTCCTTTTTAGTGTTCCCATTATTAGTATAGAAGAATCCAACGGATTTGTGTATGTTGATCTTATACCCTGCCACTTTGCTGAATCTTTCAATGATTTCCAGTAGTTTTTTTGCTGAGTCTTTGGGGTTTTCTATGTATATGATCATATCATCTGCAAATAGAGTTTTACTTCATCTTTGCCAATTTGGTGGTAGTGGTGGTTATGTGCTGTGGAGTCTATTCTTACTCATAGTGACCTTATACAGGGTTTCTGAGGCTGTAAATCTTTACAGGAGCAGAGAGACTCATCTTTCTCCCATGGAACAGCTGGTAGTTTCTAACTGCTGACCTTGCAGTTTGTAGCCCAATTCATAACTACTATGCTACTAGAGCTCCTTTGCCAATTTGGATGACTTTAATTTCTCTATCTTGACATATAGCTCTGGCTAAGACTTCCAAAACAATATTGAATAGGAGTGGTGACAAAGGGCATCCTTATCTGGTACTTGTTCACAAGGGGAAGTTTTTTCAGTTTCTCTCCCTAAGAGTGATGTTAGCTGTTGGTTTTGTATATATGCTTTTAATTATGTTGAGGAATTTCCCTTCAATTCTTACTTTGTTGAGTGTTTTTATCAGGAATGGATGTTGGATTTTGTCAAATGTATTTTCTGCATCAGTCGATATGATCGTGTGGTTCCTTTCCTTTTTCTTATTTATATGTTGGATTACATTGTTTTTCTGATGTTGAACAACCCTTGCATTACTGGTATGAATCCCACTTGCTCATCATGTATTATTTTTTTGATGTGTTGTTGCATTCTGTTGGCTAGGATTTTGTTGAGTTTTTGCATCTTCGTTCATGAGGGATATTGATCTATAATTTTCTTTCTTAGTGATGTCTTTTTCTGGTTTTGGTAGAAGGGTTATTCTTGCTTCATAGAACATATTAGGGAGTTTTCCATCCTCTTCTATGTTCTGGAATAATTTAAGTAGAATTGGTGACATCTCTTCTCTGAATGTTTGGTAAAACTCACCAGTGAAGCCATCTGGACCTGGACTCTTTTTGGTTGGGAGATTTTGAGGACCTGGTCAATTTCTTCCTTTGTTATATGTGTTCAAGTTTACTGCTTCACTCTGTGCAAGTTTAGGTAGGTTGTGCTTTTTTAAAAATATATCCATCTCCTCTAATTGTACTTCAAATTAATTGGAGTACAACTCTTCATAATATTCCGTTATTACACTTTTAATTTCTGTTGGTTCTGTTGTCATATCACTCATGTGATTTCTTATGCATGTTATTTGTGTCTTCTCCCTCTTCTTTTGTTAGGTTTGCCAGTGCTTTGTCTATTTAACTAATTCTTTCAAAGAACCAACTTCTTGTCCTTTTGATTCTTTCTGTAGTTTTTCTGTTTTCTATGTCATTTATTTCTGCTCCAATCTTTATTATTTACTTTCTTCTGTTGAGTGTAGGTTTACTTTGCTGGTCTGTTTCTAGTTGTTGGAGATGCTGTGTTAATGTATTGATTTTGGTTCTTTCTTCTTTTCGGATGTGTGCTTTTATTGCAATAAACTGTCCTCTGAGCACTGCTTTTGCCATATCCCAAAGATTTTGGGAAGTTGTGTTTTTTCCTCATTTGTTTCTATGAAATTTGCAAATTCACATTTTATATCTTTTAATACCCAGTTGCTTTTCATCAGGGTGTTATTCATTTTCCATGTATTTGACTTTTATTTCCTTGGTCTTCCTATTGTTGATTTCTAATTTGATAGATTGTGGTCTGAGAAGATGCTTTGTAGTATTTTGATGTTTGTTAATTTTTGGAGGCTTGTTTTTGTGGCCTAACACATGGTCTGTTCTGGAGAATGTTCCATGTGCACTGGAAGAGGAAGCGTATTGTGCTGTTGTTGGGTTGAATGCTCTGTACAGATCTATGAGGTCCAGTTGGCTTATTGTGTTGTTTAGTTCCTCTGTGTCTTTGTCAAATGTCTTTCTGGTTGTTATATCCATTTTCGAGAGTGGTGTATTAAAATTGCCCACTATTATTATAGATTTGTCTATTTCCGTCTTCAAATCAATTAGCGTTTGCTTTATATATTTTGGAGCTCTTTCATTGGGAACATAAATATTTATTATGGTTATGTCATCTTGTTCAATTATCCCTTAAATCATGTGGTAATGTCCATCGTTATCTATTATGCATTTTTTGCCTTAAATTTTATTTTATCTGAGATTAGTATTGCCACTCCTGTTCATATTTTATTGCTGTTATCTTGGTATGTTTTTTCCATCCTTTGACTTTTCGTCTGTTTTTGTCCCTGTGTTTAAGGTGTGTCTTTTGCAGACAGCATATTGAAGGCTCTTGTTTTCTTATCTGCAACTCTCCGTTTCTTAACTGGTTTATTTAATCCATTTACATTTAGTGTAGTTATTGATAGGTGTGGATTAATTGCTGTCATTATGTTTGTTGTTTTGTGGGGCTGTTGGTTTCTTTATTCTGCATGTCTTCCTGTGCTGAGTTCATGTTTTTTGTGTGTTCTTTCTTGTCAGTTACCTCATAATTTTAATGTTTCCATGTTTTTCTTATATTTTCATTTTCTTGGTATGTTGTGAAGTATTAATTTTCTTTGAGGATACCTTATATTCCGTTAACTTTTCCCTCCATTTAGTGCAGTCTATTTTATACTGTAGCGTAGTGGTTACCAATCATGCTGTGAACCAAAAGGTCAGCAGTTCGAAACTACCAGCTGTTTGGCGGGAGAAAGATGAGGCGTTCTGTTCCCGTAAAGATTTACAGCCTTGGAAACCCTGTACAGGGTCGCTATGAGTCAGAACTGACTCCATGGCATATAACAACAACAACAACAACAATTTTATCCTGTAATCTACCTGAACTTCTTACCACCTGGGTCTCTGTTCCTATGTGTTTACGTTCTTTCATATTATAATTATTTTGATCATAGACTAACCTCCCAGATCCTCTGAATTTGTTCTTATAGTTTTGTTATGTTCTCGACTCTTCTATTTGTTGAATCAATTCTAGATGGTTCTGCCACTTATCTCAGTCTCTGGTTGTTGTCTGTTCTTGTTGGTTCTTAGTCCACAGAACTCCCTTTAGGATGTTGTACATCAGTAAAATCCCTTAGATTCTATTTATCCTGGAGTGTTTTGATTACATTATTGTATTTGATTGACAACTTTGTTTGGTAGAGGATTCTTGGTTGGCAGTTTTTGTTTTTTTTTCTTTCAGGGTTTTATGTATGTTTCCCCATTGCCTTCTTGCCTGTATGGTTTCTGCTGAGAGATCCGAGCTTAATCTGATTTGCTTTCCTTTGTATGTGACACTTCTCTTTTCTCTAGCTGCTTTCAGGATTCTGTCCTTATCTTTGATTTTGGAGAGCTTGATTATGATATGTCTTGGTGATTTTCTTTCGGTGGTCTATCCTTCCTGGGGTTTGTTGAGCTTCTTGAATGCTTATCTTTTCTCTTTTCAGGATGTTAGGGGAATTTTCCTCAAGCAGCTCTTGGACTATCTCCTCTGTGGACTTGTGTGAGTCTTGCTGCCCAGAATGCTGATAATTCTTACATTTTTCCTCTTCCTGTTGTCCAACATGAATCTCGACCTTCATATTTTTAATCCTTTTTTCTGCTTGCTCTTCTGTCTTACTAGTATTGAGTGATTTGTTTTCCAGCTCACTAGTCTGGCTTCCATCTCTTCAGTTCTACCCTTTGCCCTTTCTGTGTATTGTCCATTTTTGATATTCTATTATTAATCATTTAGACCTCTTTTTGTAGGTTTTGAATTGCTTCCATTACTGTATCTGTCTTATTTGATTGTTCCTGTAGTGCTTTTGTGACTTTTTCCTTTTTTCTCAATTCCATTGTAAGTGTTTTGATACATTTTATAATCATTTTTTTCTGAACTCCTTCTCCAGCATTTCCAAAGCCTGTCCTCCTTCCAGTATGGAGTGTAGGTCTACCTCTAGATCATTTGTCTTAATCACTTTATCTCTTTTCTGGACATGTGCTGATGTGCTCATTTTTTTCTGTTTTTTTTTTTTTTTCTTTTTTTATCCTGCAAACTACCTGACCTTCTCAACATCTGGATCTTTTCTTTTTTTTTTTTTTTTTTTGGCATATTCAGGTGTTATCTGTGGCCTTAATACTTAGATGGGTGTGTGTTTTGGTAATATTTATGCTTTCTGATTGCCTCCAGGTAGATGTGATTAGGAGATGGGCTTCCCTTTTCACTTTTATTTTATATCCGAGGTTCTTTCAGGTGTCCGTGGCTACTCTGATCCTTCCCACACTCATTCTCACCCATATTGCTTTTGCCCTCACCAGCACCGCAGCTGGTTATGAGACACAAATATCTTCAGTTTTTTTGCCCATTCAAAATGGTCTATCAATATACATATTCCCCACACCTCCTTGTCACCAATTTTCCATTCTTGTTCCTTCCAAGTCTCTGACCATCCAGTTAAACCATTGGCCATGGCCCATGATTCAGTATAAAGTCACATATTTTGCCATTTCTCCTTCTATGCAAAATGAATAACCAGGTACCCTGCTTGAAGTTCTGACCATTAGGAGAATTTCCCTTAAGCAGTGTCTTTTGGGGGACTCCAGAAAGGGGCTGTAGTACTGCTACTGTCCATTTATGAGTGGTGCCTGCATATCATGCAGAACCATCTGTAAACCAAGCATGAGTTTTCTCTTCTTTAGCTTATGTTGCCTAAGAATTCCCCATGAGACCATATGCATAGACTGAGACAGGGAAGTAGAAACCATGGACATTTGGGTCTCTTCTTCCTGCAATTTACTTTTTGCCTTTGGGTCCTACTTACACACAGTCTTGTGTACACCACTGCCGTTAATGATGGAATACTTCCTTGCATGTCCAACTTTATGACTCTGTGGGTCAGACTACACCCAATTCATAATGGGTTGCTCAGGTCTCATGGTGACCTGTTGGCCCATGGTTAAGCATTTGGTCTCTACTAAGGCCCAGTAACAGCCAAAGCTGTTTCTCAAAAGGAGAAGAGTTATCTTCAGAAGATGGCAGGAGCATCAGACATTGTGGCTTTAAACCACCAACCTTGTGGTTCACAATCTAGTGCTTATCCTACAGCTCCACACCAGGAGTCCGAAAAGAAAAGAAAAAAAGTTGGGACTGGTTTATGTTATGTGATTGCTCTATAGCCAAATCCATTATCCTTTTATTTTATATAAAATTTTGGTGTGCTTTCTGCTTCCGCATTTGGAATTGGTCACTCTTTTTTTTTTTTACTTTAAAGTTTATTTTATTTTACTTTTTGTTGTTGTTGAAAGTATATATGGCAGAACAGACAACAATTCAGCAATTTTTACATGGCAATTCAAAACAGCATAACACTTAAGCCATACATTCTTTACTAGTTAAGCTAGATTAGTGTTTGATTTAAGGACTTCAAGGGTTATTTTTGTTTTAAGATTTATACAATTTCACAGTTTAATAATTTCAGGGGTTCATCTAGAAAAATCTTCAGTTCATGAGACTTTGAAATTCTGTTTTGGATTTTTCCCCTTTTGATCATGCTTCTTGTATAGAATTTTTGATCAGCATGTTCTTCTTTACCTTTAAAAGAAGCAGATTTTCTTATTCCAATAGTGTTAATGAATAAAACATTCTGCAGAAATAATGAACAATTGAAAGCAATCAATTACATCAAAAAGTTGGAAGTTCAAACCTACCCAGTAGTATTGAATTGCTGAAATGTGAAATGAGGTTAACACTGGCTGTGATGGTTTAGGTTATGGGTTAATTAGACTGGGCCATGATTCTCAGTGGTTTAGCAGTTATGTAATGATGAAAATTTGACAGTTATGTAGTGATGTAGATACCCTCAATTTTGTGATCTGGTGTGGTCATCCCTCATTTTTACATAATGCCAATTTTTTCATAATGACTTGGTCTTTGGAGCCTAATGATGTCTGTAAGTGAGGATTGAGTGTAGCGGCTTATTGAGATGTGGATTCTGAATACCTTGTTCTACTTACTACTTACTATATTATATGATTTCTGTACTGTTCCTCCCAGTGAATATACTTTAAATTAGTACCTCAGGAAAGAAATTATTAGTTGGCAGTCATTCAGAATTATAATTGTTGTATTCAGACCACTGTAGCTGTACTGTATCCATGATTTACTTTTGTCTTTTGCCTTTGCACATCATAATGACAGAACGTATCTACTAAATACGGACTACACCTTCTGATCTACCTGGCTCATGTGTTGGGGTATTATGGACCCTTCATAGACTGGCAGACCTCTAAGATTGCATGTAGTACTATATTTACTTTTAAAACTTGAGTTAACTTGAAAGGACATTAGCTTTTATTAGATTTATGACTCTAGGTGATAAAACAAGAACTGATAGGACTATGATCTTGATATATATATATATATATATATATAAAATTAATATATATACATATATACATATATATGGACATATTTCTCTCTACATATGTATACATGTATATATATGTCAAGGACTTCATTCTTCTTGAATCAACTATCAACACTCATAGAAGCAGCAGTCAAGAATTCAAATGATGTATTGCATTAGGCAAATCTGCTGCATAGGAACTTTTTAAAGTGTTAAAGAGCAAAGTTGTCAGCTTGAGGGCTAAGGTGCGCCTGACCCAAGCCACGGTATTTTCAATACCTCATATGCATGCAAAAGCTGGACAGTGAATAAGGAAGACCATAGAAGAATTGATGCTTTTGAGTTATGGTGTTAGAAAAGAATATTGAAAGTGCCATGGGCTGCCAAAAGAACCAATAGATCTGTTTTGGAAGAAGTGCAGCCAGAGTGCTCCTTAGAAGCCAAGATGGCCAAACTTCGTCTCTCATACTTGGGACATATTGTCAGGAGGGAGCAGTCACTGGAGAAGGATATCCTGTTTGGTAAGGTGAAGGGTCAGAGAAAAAGAGGAAGA
>NW_006408746.1:861167-864006 GCF_000296735.1 Chrysochloris asiatica | reverse complement strand
CAAAACATCCTGTATGCTGAATACAATATTTGTGTAAACTTTCACTTAGAGATACATTTAGCTGAAAAATATAAAAGGCTGAATCAAAAAGTATTGCTCCAAGGGTAAGTAAGTCAAAAAGTATTGCTACAAAATACTTGCTTTTGTTGTTGAGTTGGTTCTGATAGTTCTGAGGAACTTCTGGTAAGTTTCAACCTAGGACCTTGGGGTTCAAAGTGACCTTATGGTCAAGTGCATATTTTATAGTACCACACCAGTGCTCTATTACAAAATAATAGAACATATAATAATAATTAAGAAATTTATTAAACAAAAATATCAGAATGTAATGCTATTGTTTCTCAACATATCCTCTAACTAGGTCTATACACTTCTGAGGGAAGTATTTCAATCTCTCTAACCTTTCTTAACCTTCCAGGACGATGTTTACTTGTGTTATATTGACTACACAAATGCTTTCAACTGTGTGGTTTGTTTTTTTCCTTATGCTTCCTGTATCCTTCGATATTTTGCTCATTGTTTAGGGTTTCCAAGGAGTGTCAACCTTGTGGTTCAAACTTACCTTGCAGTCTAGTGCTTTATCCCACAGTGGCAAATATCACAAGTCCAGGCTTGAATTTTTTTTTCATTTCTTTCAGCTTCAGAAAAGCTGAGCATATTCTTTCTTTTGGATTTTTAACTCCAGGTTTTTCCACATTTTGTTATAATACTTTATTTTGTATTCTCAAGCTCTTGTTACCTCCTCATTTCTTTCAGTGACTTTAACTTGAGATGGTGTCAATTCAGGTGGGATATGCTCAAGGTCGTATTTTGGCTTTCATGTATATGGAGTTAGAAAACCAAAAGAAATAAAATATTCAGTGTTTCTAAATCTGAAATAATTGAATAAAAATTTCAAGCCTGACTTGTAATATTTAAGGATTCTAAGGGCAAAATATTGAATGATACAAGAAGCATCAAAAGAAGACACAGGGTCAGTGTACACTGAAGAATTGGTTGACATTCAACCATTTCAAGGCGCAGCATATGATCAAGAACCAATGCACTGAAGGAGGAAGTCCAAGATGCATTGAAGGTGTTAAAAAAAAACAAGGCTTAAAGTAATTAATGGAATGTCAGTTGAAATGTTTAAACAAACTGATGCAGTGTTGGAAGCACTCAATAATATGTGCAAAGGAATACTGACAACAACTACCTGGCCAGTTGGAGTTCTGGTTGGGCTGTTGGTTAATGCACTGGACTGCAAAGTTGGTTTGAACCTTAAGGTTGGCAGTTAAAGCTCATCAGCTGCTCCTCGGAAACCCCATATAGGATCATTATAGGTTGGAACAGATTCAGTGGCTCTTAACAAACAACAACCAGGCCAACTGACTGAAAGAGATCCATATTTGTGCCTATTCCAAAGAAAGGTAACCCAACAGAATGCAGAAATTATCAAACAATATCATTATCAAACAACAAATTATCAAACAACATCACAGGTAAATAAAATTTTTGCTGAAGATAATTAAGAAACATTTGCAGCAATACATCAGCAAGAAGCTGCCAGAAATTCAAGCTGGATTCAGAAAAGGATGTGAAAAGAGGGTTATCATTGCAGGCTCAGATGGATCTTGGTTGAAAGCACAAAATATCCAAAAGATTTTTTTGTGTTTTATTGACTATGTAGAGGCATTCAACTGTGTGGATTATATCAAACTATAAATAACATTGCAAAGAATGGGAATTCCAGAACACTTTATTGGGCTCAAGTGGAATCTGTACATAGACGGAGGCAGTTCTAACAGAACAGTAGATACTGGATAGCTTGTTGGATTATTTGCTCAGTACACAGATGGATAAATGAATGGTAAAAGGATACTACCATGGTACTCTCTTTTCTTGTTTTTAAACCATATAGTATTCCCTTGTTATGTTCGAATAACTGTCTTTTGTTCTATGTACAGGTCCTAATGAGCACAATTAAGTGTTGTGGCAGTCCAGTTCTTTGCAATGTTATCCATAGTTTGTTATGGTCCAACAGTTGAATTTCTTTGTATAGTCAATAAAGCACAAGTAAACATCTTTCTGGTATTCTTTGCTTTCACTTAAGATCCATAGGATATTAGTAGTCATATCCCTAGTTCCAAGGACCTGTGGTAGCATAGTGGTTATGAGTCGGGCTGCTAATCTGAAGGTCAGCAGTTCAAAACTACCAGCCATTCTGTGGGAGAAAGATGAGGCTTTCTGCTTCTGTAAAGATTTACAACCTTGGAAACACTATACAGAGTTGCTATGAGTCGTAACTGACTCCATGGCACACCACCACTACCATCATAACCATCCCTAGTTCCATGTCCTCTTCTTAGTCTGGTTTGAATTTTTGGTAACCCCTGGTGTTTTTTTTTTTTTTTTCAAGTTTTTATTGTGAAGTATATGAGTTTATTGGAGAACATCAGCTTTACATTCATCCTATCATATTTCATTTCATTGCAATGATTATAATCCCATCCATGCATCATCAGACAACCAAAGGGTACACCCCGAAAGCCTGCTCCCCAGCTGTCAGCACACAGCCCCCTCCCTCCCTGAGTCCAGAGTCCCCAGCTGCCTCATCTCTCCACGTCATCATTTCTGCCTCCATCTCTGGTGTCACTCTGGGTAGGGTCCCACACACCACTCTTCTCCCTTGATGGTCCCAGGGACCTCTGCTCCTGGACTGCAAAATCAACCACTCCCCTCCTTTTGTTACAAAACAACTACCTTTACATTTCCAACCCTCGCCGTCAGTCCTTATAGCAATTATTCACCATTGTACCACAAGAGTCTTATCCCCATCTCTTTTGATCAGCCTTGTCCC
>NW_006408746.1:860408-861011 GCF_000296735.1 Chrysochloris asiatica | reverse complement strand
GTAGCCAATGTGTAAGTTGTCCAACCCTGTCAACCCTATATACCAAGGGCGTGGGAATGATCCTCGCTGTAAAGATTTGTTCCCTTTTTTGAGCTAATACATCCATAAGCATAGATAAAGTTCATCAAATTGTAGCAAGTTACTCTCCCCCACCCCCACCCCCACCACACACACACTTCTTTCTTCTTCTATTCGAGTTCTGATCATCCAGCCATTGAAGCCATGTCAGGTGGTTCCTATCTGCAAGTATAGGTGTTATTGTGCATCTCTCCTCACTTCATATCAGTTGGATGCTTCACTCTCTGCTCTAGTCCTCTGTGGCCATGTCACTGCCTCTGGGCCCAGGCACCCTGGGTCTTGCCATCCTGCTGGCTAACCAGGTCTTCATCCGGGTTCACAGGAGTCTTTTGAATGTGGTCAGACTTAGCTCACAACTTCATTGCTGTTTTTCCCCCTCTTGCCCTTATCTCGAGAAGATAAGCCAAATATTACAACAAAATGTGCAAAGATCTGGAATCAGAACCCAAAAAGAAGAACACGCTCAGCATTTCTCAAGCTGAGGGAACTGAAGAAAAAAGTCAAGCTTTGACTTTTGTTATTGAA
>NW_006408746.1:854107-859388 GCF_000296735.1 Chrysochloris asiatica | reverse complement strand
TTCTTGGATCAACTATCAACACATGGAAGCAGCAGTCAAGAAATCAAACGACGTAGTGCATTAGGCAAATCTGCCACATAAGACTGTTTTAAAGTGTTGAAGAGCAAAGATGTCAGCTTAAGGACTAAGGTACACTTGACCCAAGCCATGGTATTTTCAATAACCTCATATGCATGTGAAAGCTGGACAGTGAATAAGGAAGACCGTAGAAAACTTGATGCTTTTGAGTTATGGTGTCAGAGGAGAATATTGAAAGTGTCATGGGCTGCCAAAAGAACCAATAGATTTGTGTTGGAAGAAGTGTAGCCAGACTGCTCCTTGGAGGCCAAGATGGCCAAGCTTCGTCTCTCATACTTGGGAAATATTGTCAGGAGGGACCAGTGGCTGGAGAAGGATATCATGTTTGGTAAGGTGGAGGGTCAGAGAAAAAAAGGAAGACCCCCAACGAGATGGATTGGCCAAGTGGCAGCATCGATGGATTCAAACGTAGCAACAGTAATGAGGTTGGCCGATGATAGGGCAGTGTTTTGTTCTGCTGAGCATAAGGTCACTATTGGTCAGTACCGACTCAATGGTACCTACCAGCAACCCTTATCTGTGACCAGCATGGTCACCAGCCAGACCACATGCCTGTTCGTGTATTCCTCTTGAGTTGTATTCTTGGAAGGGGATTTGTCCTGAGGGGACCCAACCACTTGCCTTGATGGCTCCTGGGTGAACAGCTTGCTTGTTCTTGTAGTAGTCAATCGGACTGCCATTAATGGCTTTGATTTTCTCCAGCTGGACTTTCTTTCACAAAGTATCTTCTGTTCTTCTAGCTGTTCCAGTTTGGTCTACTTGTCCTTTCAAGTGGAAATTTCCCACTTCAGACAATTCTGGATGGGGTTCAGGATTTCACCTATGGTCTAATGCAATGCAAAGACTTCACAGGAAGCCTCTTTTACTGGGCAACTTCTAGCCCCCTTTAAGCTATTCCAATCTGTTATAGGCTGAAGACAGACTTACAAGCTTTATATTGGCTATTCCTTTCTCTCCCTCCCAAGTGTCTATTTTAAAATGGTAGGCAAGATTCAAAAGATAGCCAGACATCTTCACATTGTTCCCTTCTATTACCCATTCAAGCCATGCTTCAATCCCTGTATCCCAGAGCCCTGTTGTTCCAAGGTTGTGCATACATCATCATTTACCCATGTCCCAGTTAGCATGTACAAATCTGCCCAACTGTTCTCCCATCCACCTAGTTCTTCCATTTCCCTCCCCCTTCTTGTATATTGCCCCCCATCGACCCTCAGCACCCAAGCTATCCTGTGTCTATTCCTTACCATGTGTTCCATCTTCCCCTCCTTCCCTCTACTCACCTCATCCCATATATCCCGGTGATCAGCAAATATATATATAATTTCCCCTTTTAGGATGGGTACTTAATCTTTTACAATAATGGTCCTATGTAGTATTTCTCCTTTTGTGACTGACTAATTTCACTCAGCATAATGTCCTCAAGGTTCATCCATGTTATGTGGTGGCTTGCAGATTTCTTGTTGTTCTTCAGGGTAGTATCTATTCCATTGTGTGTATGTACCACAGTTTGTTTATCCATTCTTCAATTGATGGGCACTTAGGCTGTCTCCATATTTTTGCTATTGTAAATAATGCTGCTATGAACATTGATGTGCATATACCTACTCCTGTTATGACTTGTATTTTGTGGGTAAATACCAACTAGTCTGGTAGCTCACTGTTGATGTACAGCTTCAACCATTTCCGAATTATGTTCATTAAAATTTTACTTGCATGTAGTGTTAATGATGTTGTTTAGTGATTTTTGCATTCTATTGGATCACCTTTATTTAGAATGGACACAAATATGGATCACTTCCTGATCCAGACGAGTGAGTACCTCCAATTCTGCATCAGTGTGTTGAAAGATTTCAGTTGGTATTCTGTCAATTCCTAGAACCTTGTTTTTCACCAATGGCTCCGGTGTATCTTGGACTTCTTCCTTCAGCCCCATTGGTTCTTGATGACATGCTACCTCCTAAACTGCTTGAATATCGGCCAATTATTTGTGGTTTTGTGGCTCTGCATATTTCTTCTATCTTCTTTTGATGTTCTGCATCATTCAATATTTGCTTAAATGTTTCTTCAGTTCTTTCAGACTGAAAAATGCTAAATGCATGCTCTGCTTTTGTTTTTCTAACTGCAGGTTTTTGCATATTTCATTGTAGTGCTTTACTTTGTCTTCTCCATCTGCCCTTTGAAAATTTCTGTTCTCTTTTACTTCATCATTTTTTCCATTCACTTCAGCTTCTCTTCACTCAAGAGCAGTTATGATATTTTTTCTTGTCATGTCTTTTTATGAACTTTTGCTTTTTTCGTATATTGTGTTCTTGATGTCATTTCACAACTCTTCTGGTATATTGTCATTCATGTGTATTGCATCAGGTCTACTCTTGAGATAGTCTCTAAACACATGTTGGATATGTTGTTGTTAAATGCCATCAAGCCACTTCTGACTATAGCAAACCTGTATAGGGTTCCCAAGGAGTGACCTTGTGGTTAGCAGTCCAGCACTTATCCTACAGTGCCACACCAGTACTCCAGGTTGGATATATTCAAGGTCTTATTGTGATTCAAGTGGAATTGTTTAATTTTTCTTCAAGTTCAGCTTGAACTTGTATATGAACACATGAAGGTCTGTTTCATAGTCGACTCCAGGCTTTATTTTATTGATTTTATTGAATTTCTCCATTGTCTTTTCCCACAGATATAGTTAGTTTGATTCCTGTGTATTCCATCTAGTGGGGTCCATTTGTATACTCACTGTTTATGTTCGAAAATGGTATTTGCAATGAATAAGTCACTGGCCTTGCAAAATTCTGTCATGTGATCTCCAGTATCATTTCTGTCATCAAGGCCACATTCTCCAATTACTGATCACTTCTCTGTTTGCAACTTTTGCATTCTAACCACTAGTAATTATCAGTATATCTTGATTGCACATTTCATCAGTTTCACACTGAAGAAGAATTTGGTAGAATTCTTCAATTTCATCATCACTAGCTTTAGTGTTTGGTGCGTAAATTTGAATAATAATTATATTAATTCATCTTTTTTGTAGGCTTATGAATATTATCACAAACAGCACTCAAGATAGTTTTTGAAATACTCTTTTATGATGAATGCATCACCATTCCTCTTTATTATGTCATTTCTACCATAGTAAACCATGTTATTTCTGGATTCAAAGTGGACAGTATCTGTTCATTTCAGCTCACTAATGTGTGGGATAACAATCTTTATGCATTCTATTTCATTTTTTGATGACTTCCAATTTTCTTGGATTTATGCAATCTTACCATGTTACAAATCTGCTGCACAGGAACTTTTTGAAGTAATGAAGAGCAGAGATGTCAGCTTGAGGACTAAGGTGCGCCTGACCCAAGCCATGGTATTTTCAATAACCTCACATGGATGCGAAAGCTGGACAGTGAATAAGGAAGATCGTAGAAGAATTGATGCCTTTGAGTTGTGGTGTTGGAGGAGAATACTGAAAGTGCCATGGACTGCCAAAAGAACCAATAGATCTGTTTTGGAAGAAGTGCAGCCAGAGTGCTCCTTGGAGGCCAGGATGGCTAGGCTTTGTCTCTCATACTTTGGACATATTGTCCGGAGAGAACAGTCGCTGGAGAAGGATGTCATGCTGGGTAAGGTGGAGGGTCAGAGAAAAAGAGGAAGACCCCCAACGAGATGGATCGGCCAGGTGGCATCATTGATGGTGTCAAGTGTGGCGGCGGTAGTGAGGTTGGCCCAGGATCGGACATTGTTTCGTTCTGCTGTGCATGGGGTCGCTATGAGTCAGTTCCGACTCGATGGCACCTGACAACAACAACAACCATGTTCTGATTGTTAATGTATGTTTGTAGCTGTTTCTCCTTATTTTGAGTTGTGCCCAATCAATAAATGAGGATCCTGAAACCTTTACTCCATTCATGTTATTATGATGAACTCTTGTTTAGGAGTAATCTCTTCTACAGTCCTGTTTTGAGTGTCTTCCAACCAGAGGGACCCAGGATTCAGCACTATATCAGACAGTGTTTTGCGGCTTAGCTGCTACTCATAAGGTTTTCACAGGCTAAACATTCAGAAGCAGCCCACCTCTCGTACATCTGGTCTAGTTTCCAAAAACTCCACTAAAACATTTCTAACATGGGTTACCCTACTGCTATTTCAAATACTGAAATTACAGGAGCACAAAAGCCACCATAGTATGATAAACTGACAGATGAATGGTTGTTTAATAGCTTAGGTCATTTTATAAATTGGGGAGCCCTGGTGTTGTTGTTACTGTTTTTCTTGTTAGGTGCCATCGAGTTGGTACCGATGCATAGCGACCCAATGCACAACAGAACAAAACACTGCCCCATCCTGGACCTTACAATTGTTGCCACACTTAAGCCCATTGATGCTGCCACTCTGCAATTCATGTCGCTGGGGGTCTTCCTCTTTTCTCTGACCCTCCACGTTACCAAACATGATATCCTTCTCCAGCGACTGGTGCCTCCTGACAATATGTCCGAAGTATGAGAGACGAAGTTTGGCCATCCTGGCCTCCAAGGAGCACTCTGGCTGTACGTCTTCCAACACGGATCTGTTGTTTCTTTTGGCAGCACATGGCACTTTCGATATTCTCCTCCAACACCGTGACTCAAAATCATCTATTCTTTTATGGTCTTACTTATTCAATATCCAGCTTCCGTTGCCTAGTAGGTTATTGAGAATACCATGGCTTGGGTCAGGTGCCCCTTAGTCCTCAAGCTGACATCTTCACTCTTCAACATTTTAAAAAGGTCTTGTGCAGCAGATTTGCCTAATGCAATACGTCATGTGATTTCTTGACTGCTGCTTCCATGTTGATAGTTTATCCAAGAAGAATGAAGTCCTTGACTTCAGACTTTTCTCCATTGAGAAGAATGTTGTTTATTAATCCTGTGGTGAGGATTTTTGTTTTTTACTGAGTCTTTGGAGTTTTCTTCGTATAGGATCATATCATCTGCAAATAGGGAGAGTTTTACTTCCTCTTTGCCAATTTGGATGCCTTTATTTTCCCTGTCTTGCCGTATAGCTCTTGCTAAGACTTCCAGCACAATATTGAATAGGAGTGGTGACAAAGGGCATCCTTGCCTGGTTCCTGTTCGCAGAAGGAAGGCTTTCAGTTTCTCAATGTAGGCTGTTGGTTTTGTATATATGCTCTTTATTATATTGAGGAATTTCCCTTCAATTC
>NW_006408746.1:850446-851943 GCF_000296735.1 Chrysochloris asiatica | reverse complement strand
AACTTTTCTCTCCATTTACTGCAATCTATTTTATCCTGTAATTGACCTGACCTTCTCACTATCTGGATCTCTGTTCTTACATGTTTACCTTCTTTTACATTGAACTTGTTTTGATCATAGACTAATCTCCCAGATTCTCTGAGTTTGTTCTTATAATTTTGTTCTGTTCTCAACTCTTCCTTCTGTTGACTTAATTCAGGGAGGTTCTGCCATGTATGTCAATCTATGGTTGTTGTCTGTTCTTGTTGGTTCTCAGTCCACAGAGCTCCCTTTAGGATGTTTTGTAGCACAGGGTTGGCTTTGGAAAAATCCCTTAGCTTCTGTTTATCTCAGAATGTTTTGATTACACTGTCATATTTGATTGATAGCTTTGCTGGATAAAAGGATTCTTGGTTGGCAATTTTTGTCTTTCAGGGTTTTATAAATGTCTCCCCATTGCCTTGTTGCTTGCATGGTTTCTGCTGAGAGATCTGAGCTTAATCTGACTTGCTTGCCTTTGTATGTGACAATTCTATTTTCCCTGGCTGCTTTCAGAAGTGTATCCTTATCTTTGATTTTGGAGAGCTTGACTATGATATGTCTTGGTGATTTTCTTTTGGGGGTCAACCCTTCCTGGGGTTCTTGAATGTTTATTTTTTCACTTTTCAGGATGACATTTTCTTCCAGCAGTTCTTCAACTATTTCCTCTGTGGACTTTGGGATTCTTCTTGTTATGGAATACCAGTAATTCTTAAGTTATTCCTCTTCATGTTGTCCAACATGAATCTTAGACCATCTTCAGAATTTTTTATCCTTTTTTGTGTTTGTTCTTCTATCTTAGTTGTATTAAGAGATTTGTCTTTCAGCTCACTGGTTCTGCCTTCGATCTCATGTATTCTATTCCCCTGCCCTTTCAGAGTGTTCTCTATTTCTGTTATTTTGTTATTGATCATTTGAACCTCTTTCTGTAGGTTTTGAATTGTTTCCAATGCTGTATCTATCTTATTTGATTGTTCCTGTAGCACTTTCCTGGCTCCTTCCTTATGTTTCTCAACTCCATTGTAAAGTGTTTTGAACCATTTTATGATCATTATTCTGAATTCCATCTCAGGCATTTCCAAGGCCTGCCCTCCTTCCAGAATGGAGTCCAGGTCTACTTCTAGGTCATATTGTCTCAGACACTTTATCTTGTTTCTGGACATGTGCTGATATGATCATCTGCTTTTGCTTCTTGGATATGTTTAGTGTTTATCTGTTGTCTTAATTTTGGTATTTTTTAAATGCTTTCTGATTGCTTCCAGGAAGATGTGATCAGGATGTGGGCTTCCCATTTCACTCTTCTTATTGTTTAACTCAGAGTAACTTTCACAGGTGTTGTCTGTTTCCCTGCTATATGGGAGTTGGTATTGGTTCTTGCCTGGGTTTTGGTGTTTTATAGGGTGTAATTGTAGGTTGGCTGTATGGTAGCAGTTGCTGACTCTTCTTGTGTAATATAGGGAGACAAAGAGTCCTCCAAAG
>NW_006408746.1:831501-849991 GCF_000296735.1 Chrysochloris asiatica | reverse complement strand
GAAAAGATACAAAAAAAGAATGTCCACACCTCTATCTCTGTGACTCTGTCAGGCGTCCGTGACTGTTCTGATCCTTTCCCCTCTTGACCCCACACAAAATGGCAGCTTCTGGAGCAGCTGAGTGTCCCGAAAGGAAGCAATGGATTTCTTGCTTCTGCCACAAACTCCCTAGCTGTAAGTCTTCCAACCTTCTAAATCTTCCTTTATATGTGGTTCAGAGTACTGGGACCATCCCCTGAGCCTTCTTGGTCTTGGATTCTGTGGTGGTCCCGGCAGAGTTCGTTATTGCACTTCCACCTGATCCGCCATCTTAAAATATTTTTTCTAAACCATGGTATTTTCAATAGTTTATTATATATATGAAAGTTGGTCAATGAATAAGGAAGACAATATAAAATCTATGCATGTGAATTATGGTGTTATGGAAAAATATTAAACGTACCATGGACTGCCAGAAGAGCAAAATAATCTGTATTTCAAAAAGTATATTCTGAATACTACTTAGAAGCCAGAATGGTGAAACTTGGCTTCACATATTTCAGACATTTTATCAGGAGCAATCAGTCCAGTAGAAGGACATCATGCTTTGTAAAGTGGAGGGTCAGTGAAAAAAAGAGGAAGATACTTAAGGAGATGGATTCACACATTGCCAACATCAGTGTGCTCAAACATAACAATTGTGAGGATAGCATATGACCGACCAGTGTTTCATTCTGCTGTGCATAGGGCATAGGGTCACTATAAGTTGGAACCAACTCCAATGAACCTGATAAAAACAAACAAAATGTGAGTTTATAAGGATTTTTTTAAAAAAAATCAAGAATGTTAATGAATAAAATATGTTTTCATCACCCAGGGTGATAACCACATACAACTTCACTACTTTGACTTAATACTTTATTAAATTGTAGGAATACATCCTAATATTGAACTATGCTTGCGTTCCTAGAAGTACCCTTTATTGTTTGTCCTCTGCTATTCTTTTAGTATTTGCTGGATCTTTGTTGTTACAATTTCATTTTATGTTTTTCTTGCTAGCTATATAATAAGTTCCATGAGACCAGGAACTGTGCCTGTCTTATTATTGTAGTCACCTGCATTGCAATGAATACATGAATAATTAAGTAATATAGCCATGTCAGTTATATTATTATAACTGACATTACTATATTTATCAGTTATATTACTATATTAGGTGGAAACCACCAAGCACACAGCTATCATGGACCTTATGTGCCCTGTTGTGGTGCTGCAGTTTCCTGTGCTGTAGTACAAGTTTGGTTTGGACTGCAAGGTAGGTGGGTCAGGCTCACCAGCCACTCCTCAGACACCCTATACAGGGTTACTATGGATCAGAACTGACTCTGCAGCACTTAACAATAACAGCATGTGTCTAATAAGAAAATATACCTAAGGACAGTAGGAGGACAAAATTAATAAAATACATATTGTTGTTGTTAAGTGCCATTGAGTCGGTTCCGACTCATAGCGATCCTGTGTAGGATTTATGAGGAGTGACTTGTGAAATAGATGATTATTTTATTTACATTTGTTTTCTTGGGTTTACTTATATCTTACTTTGTAATGCTCTTTTGCTTTTTTTCTTCCTGTAAAAATGAAAAAATCAAAACAAAAAAACTGTATTGCCAGACTTATCAGCAGTTTGTATTTGTGTGTGCTTTTCATTCAACTTTATGGCCATTAAATTATTATTATTATTATATTGTATAGCATTCTTTGAAAGATTATAATAATTACATTTGATTTTATAATCATGTTTACCACTGCTATTTAAATAGACAGTTGCATGTTTAAATCAGTTTATTGTTTACTAGTAGTACTTTTTTCCTGTAGTTTCTCAGTGTCTATGACTTGTTATTATTTACATTTTAGTTAGCTAGATTCCATTTTTAAGAAAAAACTTCGGGATTTATAAGTGTTTGATACACTTCTTGAACTATTCCATAATTTAGAATATCTTTGTTCCTGTGACAACTATAATGCAACTTAACTTAGTATAGAATTCTTGACTAATATCTTTGTCACTTCAAAACTCTATGGAGTATGTGTTGTTTTAAACTGAGACTATACTATCTTTGTTTATAGAATTGTTGTTGTAGTTAACTGCTGTCAAGTCAGTTCCGACTCATAGTTAACCTGTATAGAGTTTCTGAGGGGCACCTGGTAGGTTTGAACCACTAACCTTGTGGTTAGCCCTCAAATGCTTTTACTACAATGCCACAATAGGACTCCAGAGTATATGAGGGGACTTTGAAAAGCTCATGCATAGTTTCAAAATCTGCTGCGATCGTTCACTACTTTATTAGTGAAATAGATAAGACTTGGACTCTGCCTTTGTGGAATATGCAGTTTAAAGACAGAGAAAACAGTTACTTAGATAACTACTAACATTTAATGACAGTCTGATATTTTTGGTGTCCCCATCCCCAGCCTTCCTGTAAAGTTTATTGCTTTAGTCCTGAGCTAGATTTTTGTTTAAGCTTACTTTTCTGGGGATCTAGACATCTTTATCTGAGCTGTAGTATCAGCACTATACTACAAACTGCAAGGTAAGCAGTTCAAACTCACCAGCTACTCCTAGGAAACCTTATACATGGCCACTCTGAGTTAGAACTGACTTGATGGCACTTAACAACAATTCTATAAATAAAGATAGTAAAAATAGTCTTTATTTGGGAACACTGTTTAATAGCTTACATACTGAAAGAAAAAGAAAGGTTGTTACTTTTATATTAATATATTATTATAATGAAGACAATTTACTTGAAAATTTTGGTTTGGACATCATAATATGTAATATATAGTATATAAGTGGACTCCTGGTGTTGTGCTGTGGAATAAGCACTGGATTGCTAACCTCAAAGTTGGGTTTCAAGTCTACCAACTATTCCTGGGAAACCCTATTTGGATTGCTGTGAGTCAAACCAACTGAGCAGCACTTAATAATAAGAACAACATAGTCTGTAAGGCACTACAAGAAATAAATAATCTTTTAAAATTATATCTAATTTTAAAACTTAAAATAACGAATGTTGTTATTGTTAGGTGATGTTGAGTTGGTTCCAACTGATAGGCACAACAGAATGAAATATTTCTTCCATTTGATTTAGCATCTCTTAATTCAGTTGCAATATGTTGAAAGTCATGTTTTGGCCCTTGTGGATTTATTTTAATTTTTTTCAGCTTCAGTCTGAATTTGCATATGAGTGATTGATGGTCTGTTCTACAATTTGCCCCTGGACTTTGTATTTTGCTGATGATACAGAGCTTTTCCACCATCTCTTTCCTCAGATACAGTCAGTGGATTTCTGTATACTCCATCTAGTGAAGTCTAGGTGTGTAGTTGTTTTTTACATTGCAGTGATATTTGCAATGAAAAAGTCATGGGTCATGCAAAATTCTATCATGTGATCTTCTGCATCATTTCTATCACCCAGCCCATATTTTCCAACTACACATCCTTCCTATTTATAACTTTTGAATTCCAATCACCAATAATTATCAATTAATCTTAATTGCCAGTTTGATCAATTTCAGACGGAAGAAGTTGGTAGAATTTTTAAATTTCATCATCACTGCCTTTACAGGTTGGTGTAGACATTTGATTAATAGTTATATTAACTGGTCTTTCTTGTACATGTATGGATATCATTCTATCAAAGACAACATTGTACTTCAAGATTGTTGTTGTTAAATGCACTTGAGTCCTTTCTGACTTGTCGTTAACTCTGTATAGGATTTCTGAGGAAGCTGGTGAATGTGAACCACTGACCTTGTGGTTCAAAATTACTTTGAGGTCCAATGCGTCTCCTACAGCACAAGACCAGGAGATCTTGAAAAAAAAATATTTTTTGTGTGTGATGAATGCAACACCATTCCTTTTCAAATTATTCTCCGCATAGTAAATCATTTAATTGTCAAATCCCAAATGGCCAATACCAATCCATTTCAGTTCAGTAATGCCTAGGATATCAATCTTTTTGTGTTCCATTTCATTTTTGATAACTTTCAATTTTCCTACATTAATACTTTGTACATTCCATGTCCATTTATTAGCTGGTGTTCTCAGCTGTTTTTCATCTTTTAAATTTGTGCTCCATCAGCACATGAAGGTCTTGAAAGCTTCACTTCATTTGTGACATCATGATCATCTCTACTATGAGGAGGCAGCTCTTCCCCTGTTGTATTTTATGTGTCTTTCAACCTGAGAGGCTCATTTTTAGGCACTATATCTGATAATATTCTGTGCCACTCATAATGTTTTCATCTTTTGGAAATATATCTGACTATGTTCCACTGCTATTCATACGGTTTTCAGTGACTAAAATTCAGAAGTAATCTGCCATTCCTTTTTCCTAGCCTGTCTTTGTGTGGAAGCTCAGATAAAACCTGTACACCATGGGTGATCTTGCTGATATTTAAAATACCAGTGGCATAGCTTCCAGCATCATAACAACATGCAATCTACCACAGTACAACAGATTTAGAGCAAAGTGATGAAAAATGAATAGTGTATGAGAATTAAAAAATATATGAAGTACAGGTTATCCTTAATTTACAACATACCTAGTTATGACAAATGACACTCAATGATGGTCCATTTTTTTTTGTGTGTGTTCATCTTATCGTTAGTAGTATGTACTACATACAGTGTTGTAACACATAATTTGCTGATACCTAAAAGTGTTTATGTAATCTTTCCAAGCCTTAAAGGAAAATAAATACTGGTCTTATAAAGATGCTGGTAATAAATAGTGATGAAAACTTAAAACGATGTATTTGGTTTACATTAGAACCAATTTAGGACTGAGTCTTCTAGATAAGACACTTTAATAAGTTGGGGACTACCAATATCTGTTTTTATTTTGACTTTATTGAAAAATATCTGTGGTTGCCTGAAAACTAAAAAAAAATCAGGTTATATAAAACTTAAATATGTAGAGACATAAACAAAACAAATAAATACATTTTCCTTTGATTTGGCACATTAACATTCAGACTTTTCCATACAAGCTTAGTTTTCCACATTGTCAAAACACCAAAAATAAACCACTTAGTAATAAAACAAATTGAAATTTTTATTTCTTGTTTCTTATTGAGTTCTAAAAAATATAATAGGCTTAAAAAACTTTGTGTAATAAATCCATTGTACTTTAATTCCATTTTTCCATGGAGCCCCTCATAAACCAAAATATTTATTATAAAGATTTTTTTTTATAATATCTTCTGCAGAAACCAAAGGAGAGAATGATGAAGTAATAGTGCATTGGAAAAGATTGTTAACTACATCTATTTTTCTTTGCTTTTCTTTTTCATAATATTCTTTTTGCCCTATGTTAGAGTATCTCCTATTCCATGATAGATATGAAGGCTGTCATAGTAATTTAAAAAAAAATTTAATATGAATTGAGAGAAGGTTTACAGTGCAGATCATCAATTTTGCTTTCAACAAATCATACAATTTGTTTCATCTTGATTGTAATCCCCTTAATGGAACACCATTTATCTCCCTTCTTCACTGTGATTCTTGTTTCCATTCCTCCTCTTTTTCCATCCCTTCTGAATTTTGTCCTTAGGTAAGTGCTACACTTTTTATCTTCAATGGTTGACCATTCTATGGTGTGTGTACCTCACTACTGTTGTTATCTCCCTATATATATATCGGTTCCTTGGCTGAACATTGAGCCATGGGGGTGAGTTCAGTTTCTTAACTGAAGTGTGATCAAGGTCCATACTCTTGGGGTTCCACCAGTCTCTGTCTGAATAGTAAGCCTGGAAGTGTTGACATTTTCATAGTGTTAAGTCTTCTAATCCATGTGAATGGTAGTTCCACTTATGCAGGTCTCTTGTTTTCTTACAATAATGTTTCATAGTTTTCCTTTTATATGTTTTTTATGCTCCTGGTTATATTTAGGTGTAGATATTTTACCCACTTAGGGGGAATTACAAATGGTATTGTTCTCTAGATTTCCTTTTTTGAGTTCTTCTTGTTAGTGCAGAGGAAACCTGACAGATTTTTGTATGTTATTCATATATCCTGCCACTCGGCACTGAACCCTTCTAATAGTTCCATTGACTTACTTTTGGAATCTCTGAGGTTTTCTGGGTATAGGATCATGCCCCACCACTTGTCATTTTGTTACACTGTGGTGTCTTGTGTGTTGCCATCATGCTAGAAACGATGCCACCAGCATTTCAGTTACCAGCAGGATCACTCATTGTGGACAGGTTTCAGTGGAGCCTCCAGACTGTGAAGAAGGACCTGATAATGTACTTCTAAAGAGATTGGCCAGTGTAAACCTTGTGAACAGTAGTGGAATATTGTCTGATGTGGTGCTAGAAGAAAAGCCCCTTAGATTGGAAGACACACAAAATACAATTAGAGAATACCTGCCTTCTCAAAGTAGATTCAACCTTAATGATAGAGATGGACTAAAGCTTTCAGGATCTTAATTTGCTGATGTGGCATGATTCAAAATGAGAAGAAACAGTTGTAAACATTTTAATGAATGTAAACATTCATTAATAATTATAACATGGAATGTATATGATGTATTAATCTAGAAAAATTGGTAGTAGTAATAAATGAAGTAGGATACTGAAATATTAATTTCTTAGGTATTAGTGGACCCTGGTGTGCTTCTTTAGGTAACTGCAAGGTTGGCAGTTCAAACCCACCAGGCACTCTCTGAAACCCTATACTGAACTGACTCAGTGGCACATAACAGTAACAACAGCAGACATTGTTGTTAGGTACCTTTGAGTTGGATCTGACTTATATGGAACCTATGCACAGTAGGGTCCAATAAACAACATCCATATAAATGGAGAAAAAATTGAAGTTGTCAAAGACTTCATTTTGTACAGATCAACCAACAACACTCAATGAAAGCAGCAGTCAAGAAATCAAACAATGTATTGCACTGGGCACATCTGCTGCACAAAACCTCTTTAGAGTGCTGAAGAGAACTAAGTTGCTCCTGACTCATGCCATGATATTTTCAGTAACATCTGGTATCGTAGTGGTTATGAATCAGGCTGTGAACCACAAGGTCAGCTGTTCCGTGGGAAGAAATGAGGCTTTCTGCTCCCGTAAAGATTTATAGCCTCGGAAGCCCTGCACAGGGTTGCTATGAGTTCGAACCGACTCCACGACACATAACCACCACCACCATATGCATGCAAATGTTGGACAGTGAATAAAGAAGACCATAGAAGAATTGATGAATTTGGCTTATAGTGTTGGAGGAGAATATTGACAGTACCACAGACTGCCAAAAGAACAAATAAATCTGTGTTGGAAGAAGTGCTGTCAGAGTACTCCTTGGAAGCCAGGATGGCCAAACTTCATCTCTCATACTGCAGATATATTGTCAGAAGGGACCAGTCACTAGAGAAGGGTATCATGTTTGTTAAAGTGGAGGATTGGAGTAAAATAGGAAGATGCCAATCCTGATGGATTGGTACTTAGGCAGCAGCAGTGGGCTCAGACATAGCAATGGTTGTGAGGTTGGTTCAGGACCAGACAATGTTTTGTTTTGTTGTGCATAGGGTCACTATGAGTTGGTACCCACTCGATGGCACTTAACAACAACCACATGCACAATAGAATGAAACACTGCCTGGTCCTGAGCTATCCTCACCATTGTTTTATATTTGAGCCTATTGCTCATCTGTGTCAGTCCATTACATTGGAGGATCTTTTTGCTGACCCTCTACTTTTCCAAGTATGATGCCCTTTTTTAGGAATGGGTCATTTCTGATAACATGTCTGAAGTATGAGAGGTGAAGTCTCACCATCCTGGCTTGTAAGGAAGATTCTGACTGTACTTCTTCCAACACAGATATTTTTGTTATTCTGGCAGAACATGATACTTTTAATATTCTTCCTCAACATCGTAATTCAAATGCACTGATTCTTCTACAGTCTTCATTATTCATTGTCTAACTTTCACATGTATGTGAAAGTTGGGTCAGGCATACCTTAGTCTTCCAACTGGTATCTTTGTTCTTGATTACTTTAAAACAGTCTTTTAAAGCAGATTTGCCTAATGCAATCTGTCATTTGATTTCTGGACTACTGCTTGCATGTGTGTTTTGATTGTGGATCCAAGCAAAATGAAATCTTGGACAACTTCAATCTGTTCTCCATTTATCATGATGCTGTTTATTGGCTTAGTGGTAAAGATTTTTGTTTTCTTTACATCGAGGTGTAATCCATACTGAAGGCTTTAGTCTTTGTTGTTCATTAGTAAGTATTTTAACCCTTCTTGGGCAGGAGAATTCCTTTCAGAGTAGGTACCTTGAAGCACTTAATTGGGGGACTTAGGTTTGCTGACCAGTGGAGCTATAACTGAGTGCCTTCAGGCTGAGGCTTATGGTAGAGTGGTGTGCCCTGTGAGCATTTATCAGCAGTCATAAGACAGTTTTGCAACATTGTGAAGCAGGGCAGGGGCCAGGCAGAACAGCTGAAGGCCAGAGATAGGTCTGACATTAGGAGTAGCTAAGGATCAGAGGCTTTCTTAACTAGAAGATCTGTGTCCGGAGTAGACACATGTTGTGGCACTGTGGGTTAATGCGCTGCACTGCAAAGTTGGTTTGAACCATAAAGTTGGAGGGTCAACAGCAGCTCCTTGGAGACCCTATATAGCTATGAGTTGGAACTAACTTGACTGCACATAACAACAACAACTTCCTAAGAAGCTCCATAACTATGAGTATGGTGTCTGAATTCTGTGTCACCATTACAATGAGTTATCCACTCCAGAAGAGAAGTAGAGAGTGCTGTGGGAGGTATGCTGTTGTTATCCTACAGTGCCACACCAGGATTCTGTTGCAGGTATAATTAGTAACATTTTTTTGCATTGGGCTATGATGTACAAAAATATTCATAATAGCACTATTTATAATAACTTGAAATATTAATCAGCTATAGAATATGTAAATTGTAGTAGATTTAATGAAAAACAGTCAGCTTTATATAGCAAAGTGAGTAAATTTTATAATAGTCTCGTGGTGTTGTAGGATAAGCACTGGACTATTAACTGCAAGGTCAGCAGCTCAAACCCACCATCCACTCTTCAGAAATCTATAAAGTGTTGCTAGGAGTTCTGGGGAAGGAGCTCTGGTAGTGTAGTGGTTATGAATCGGGCTGCGAACCTTAAGGTCAGCGGTTCGAAACTACCAGCTGCTCTGCGGGAGAAAGATGAGGCTTTCTACTCCCATAAGGATTTACACCCTCGGAAACCCTGTACAGGGTCACTATGGGTCGGAACCAACTCGACGGCACTTAACAACAACAACAAGGAGTTCTGGTGTGATGTTGTGGGATAAAGCCTTGGACTGTAAGGTCAGTTTGAACCACAAGGTCAGCAGTTCAAACTCACCAGTGGCTCCTTGGAAACCCTATACAGGCTCTCTATGAATAGGAACTGACTGGATGGCACTTAACAACAACAACAACAACAACAGGAGACAGAACCAACTCAAGGACACTTAACATAACAATGTTGAATGAAAGAAGTAAAACACAAAAGAGTTCATAATGTATGTTTCTATTTGTATAAACTTTAAAACTGTAATTTTAGAATTTAGGATATTAGGTTTTTCTGCAAGTTGTGGAATTTAATGCCAGAGAAGAGGAAAGAATGAAGAGGTTTCTAGAATTTTAGCTATATTCTATTTCTTGTTATGGGTACTACTTATACAGGTATGCATACTTTGTGAAGATTCATGATACTTTATGACTTGCACACATTTCTACCTGTATATTAAATTTCTGATCTAATTTTGTCTATCTAAGGAGTTCTTCTAGCATAGTGGGTTACATGTTGGACTGCTAACCTCAAGGTCAGTAGCTTGAATCCACCAGTCACTCTAAGGGAGAAAGATAAGTCTTTCTGCGTCCCTAAAGATTTACAGGTGTGGACCGAATTTATGGCACACAGCAGCAGCATCTAGATTATAAACATAAACAATTCCTGTTATTATCTGAGGAAATATTTATTTCTAGGTCAAGTATGCAAGGGTGCTTAAAATATTTTTTTCCTTATAAACTAAATGATTTTATGACAAATTTTATCAATGATATTAGAGAAGTTGTAGAGTACCAGGTTTGCAAATATATACATATTTATTTGTCACAGATTACACCTTTTTGTAATAATAGTAATTTTTGTTGCCAACCTTATCAGGTTTTAGAATTAATCTTCTGATTCTTAACTAATCAGGAATTTGTTATAACGTTATACATTATTTATTTTGTGCCATAATATCTCACCATTTTCTCTTTTAACAGGATAAATATAATTTTATGTCAGGTTAAGTCTGTGGCTTGTACAACCTGGTAATACTTTTTGACAAAGTCATAGTGGCTATTTTTTGCAGAAAAAATTAACATAGCAAGTAGAGGCCTGCCTGTGAGATTGGCCCTTGGCTGGCATCTGGGAATGTGAATGGTAAGCAATTCCCTATACTGATTTTATACTTTCCATAAATAGTAAGACAGGCTCACTGTGCCTAAACTGTTTGTGCAGTGTGTTATATAGTGACCAGTTGCTTTCCTCCGGGTGTCAGGAATTTTCTTATGTGCTCAGCAGAACATGATTGCACACCAAACCTTCTATAACATTTATCAATGATAACTGTCTAATGAGTTCCTTGGTAGGTAGTGTTTCACTCCTATTCTTAAGTGTATTGCTGAAAGTACTAAGTGTGTCCTGTAAAACTCTGGACCTTGCCCCATTAAGCTTTTCCCTCTGCTAATTTTACTTTTTATTCTTCCACTAAAATAAGTCTTAGTTGGGAGCTAGACAATATGCTAAATCCTCCTAGGAATCGCTGAATTTTGGGGCAGTTTGGGGGACCTCGGTGTGGTACTGCAGGATAATGTGCTGGACCACAAGCCAGTTTGAACCGCAAGGTCAGTGGTTCATAGCCACCAGCCGCTCTTTAGAATCCCTAGACAGGATCACTATAGGTTGGAACCGACTCAACAGCACTGAAAAAACAACACATTGGGGAACCTTGACACACTGAATAAACTTCCACAAAACATAGTGTCTTAAAGTAGCAGCCATTTTATTACATCTCATCATTTTGTGGTAAAAAATTCGGGCATAGCTTGACAGAGTATCTACAGAGATCATTTCGTTTGGTGGTTGGGGTGAATTGGAGGATTTAAGACAAATTTATGAACATATCTGGAATTTCAGCAGGGATGTGTGGAAGGATGGCTGGGCTTAGTTTGAACTGTTTGGTTGGAATGTCTACACATGACTTCTCTAGCATTAGAACCTTGAGATACCAATTAAGAAATCAGACTACCTTGAATAGACAAATCTTCCACTTCTTCATTTTACAGTTCTGAAATATCTGGTATATTTTTTAATCTGTCACTAGAATAGCTAAAGACATGAATTCTATTACCACATATGTTAGAAAGTGATCACATTTTATTTTATCCACAATTCAGCTGTATTGGAATTTTCAAACAAGAGGGTGATGTTTCTCTTATTGCTTCATTTCATTGTTATCATGTTGAGAATAATTATGCTCAGTTTTCTAAAGTAATCTGTATAAAACTGTTATAAATACAGTTGTTAGAAATCATATTCTCTTTATATATATATATATATAGTGAGCTTAAGGAACTATTGAAAGAGAAGACAATAATTGATACAATTATATGCATATTTGCCAATGTTTGTTGGGTGTCTAGTAGAAGAATTTTACAGACAATTTTCTGTGCTATCAAATTTTTTGAACAAAAAGGATGCTTACTAAGTAACAATTCAATAACCCAAACCACAAAATAACATTGAAATTTAAATTTTCTTATGAATATCATAGTACAAACTTAAAAAAAAAAAAAAGGCATTAACCATTCCTCCCACAGTACTCTGCTCAGCTGGGTATGATAATTGATTGCATTGGTCACACAGAACTCAGTTACAATACTCACAGGTTCTGGGGTTATTAGGGTATTTGAAAGGTTACATGCTCAAGACACCGTTCTTTCAGTCAGGACAGCCTCAGCCATGCCAGCAGGAAGGCCTATCTTTATCTTTGGCCCTTGACCTGACCTCTGCCCTACTCTCCAGTGTAAGGCTGTTGCTAAATGCCCAAAGGACACTGCATTTCATTATAAACTTCAGCGCAAAGGCACTAAGCTCCTTAGTTAAGTGTCTGGAGTCATCCGCTCCTCAGTTGAACCTTCTGCTAAAGGTACTTAGCTTTATTCTGTGGGCTGGGATGTCCATTGCACTGTGCTGTCTGGTGCTCTGAATCTTGGTTCTGCTGTTGCTAGTCTTCTGATATTCTTCCTGTGCCACCACCCTTTGTGTGTGGATTGAGGAGATTCAGTGCTAAGGGATCTCAGGCTCTTCTTGTTGGATGTTAGTGAGATTCCCCACTTCTGCTTCTGAAATAGATTATTTTCTACCCTGCAGGATAGGGAAATTGACCAATTACAATTTAACAATCACTCACAGTTTAATCATCTTCCCCCACCTTCTTTTACCCAGATTTATCAGGACAAAGTAATTTGCTGGGAGTTTACATATACTATGACTAGAAGAGATACTAAATAATTCACTGCACTGCACTATCTACATATGATCTAGCTAACGTGAACTGCTAATGAAACGAAAACTATGAGAAAAACTTGAAAAAAGACTTGATAGAATTAAAGCTGTTTTTTAAATCTATGCAATATCACCTTGAATTGACATTAATAATGATTTATGACAAGAATTAGTGAATTTCCTTAGTTGGGTATAATTTTGAAAATGATATGCTTTTGCTTCTAAGTCTAATGAGTTATTTTAAAAAGATGAACCAATTTTATCATTGTAGATGTGAATATTAAAAGTAGATGATTTTTAGGTATGTTGTTATTGTTAGATGCCATTGAGAAGGTGCCAACTCATAACAACCCTGTGCACAACAGAATGAAACACTGCTCCATTCTGCACCTACCTCACAATCCTTGCTACACTTGCATCCATTGCTGTGGCCACTGTGCCAGTCCAAATTGCTGGAGCCCTTCCTATTTTCTCCAGGGACTGGTCCCTCCTGATAATACTTCCAAAGTATGAGAGACAAAATCTGGCTATCCTGGCTTCCAGGGAGCATTTTGGCTGTGCTTCTTCCAACACAGACTTGTTTATTCTTTTGGCAACCCATGCATGATACTTTCAATTTTCTTCTCCAACACCATAACTCAAATGCATTAATTCTTCTACAGTCTTTCTTCCTTCACTGTACAACTTTCACATGCATATGAAGTTTTTGAATACCATGGCTTGGTTAGATGTTTGGGTCAATTTCATCATCCCTAGCTTTAGTGGTTGGTGTGTAAATTTAAATAACAGTTGTACTAACTGGATTTTATCTTATCACATACAGCACTGTAATTCAAGGCAGATCTTGAAATGTTCTTTTTTATTTTGAAACGTGTCTACCATGGGTGACCCTGCTTGTTTTTAAATACATGTGGTATACCTTCCATCCAGAATCTGCCTGTCAGCTTTTCATACTATGGTGGCATGTATGTATTTTCAGATATATGATTTTTGTATTGGAAATTTTAGAAGTGTTTGGAAATTAACTACTTTTTTCTAGTCTATGAAATTTAAATACACATGAAGTATTTATGGATAAAATTACACATTGGAATTTTGTTAATTTCAATTTCAATTGAAATATTGTGTATATGTAAAATATATGCTGAATTTCAAAGTCTTTTAACAAAAATATGAAGTATATAAACTTTAATACCAAGAACATGTTAAAATAGACTAAATGATATATAGTATTAAATTTAATTTTACCTGTTTATTTTTGCTTTTAGAATGTGGTGACTAGGAAAATTAATATGACATATGCAGTTTGCAATGTAATTTTATTAACTAGCACTAGCTAGACTATTCAACTGTATTTTTTGCATCCCAATTTGTGATTTCTAGATGCTTGAAATTAAGAGATGTTTGAGCTAAGGGCAATTTGGTCTTACTTCCACCCCTAGTCCAATGGATTTTATTGGATTACAGTCATATCTAAAAGTTTCTAGCAATGTAATATTTTGTGTTTGTATGTGCCAATTATTCTTCCTGGTTCAACCCCTGTTGAGAATTTATATTTGCACACCAGTTATAGGGAATCAGAATCTGTAGTTTAACAGGACTCCCAGGTGATTCTTATAGATTCTTACATATATACATAAGAATCACCAGGCAGTCTTGTTAAAATGTAGATTCTGCAACTGTAAATCCTCAGCTGGCATCAGTTTGGAATGAACTGCTTGGAACCTCTGTTGCAGTAACTTCTATTGAGCCATGTTATGATACTGATGGTGTTTTGGACTCTTAATTGCTTGCATTCTTTCAGAGGAGTACATTATTCAGAGACGTTTTGCACAGCTACAATTGAGAGTAGGCTGTGAGTGGCAATGCGTGCACCGTAGACTTTCTTGCAGCAGCTGTCACAGTTGGCAAAGGTAATGCAAGAGAAACACTGCATTAAATTGGCCCAGTGGACACAATTAATTTCAGAGAAAGAAGAACTGTTTGAATAGCAGGATTGTTTGGCATAGTTAGGCAGCTGGTATGATTATGTTCCTCAGTTACAAGGCATGGTGGGTAAAACTGCCTTTGTTTATGAAGTGATGTGGATTACGTAGTGGGAACAGATGGCAAAAAAATACTTGACCTTCTATATTCTGTCTTACTAATGATAAAATATTTTTTTTAAAAAAGGAATCGAATTTAGTATAGGTTTGGAAAACAACTTGAATACAAAGAAAAGAAAAGAGTAGCCAAAATTTATTTTAAAGAAAGAAGACATATTAAAATACCTATTTCATTGCATCTAGAGGTTACTGTTGATCAATCTCACTATTGGTAAAATTATTATATAAGCACACAGACAGTTTCTACCTTGTAAACTCTGGAATTTAGCACCTCCACATATTTCTGCTCACACTCCTGGTATGATCAGCACTGGACTGCAAACCAAAAAGTTACCTATTCAAACCTACCAGCTACTCCTCAGAAACCCTATATAGGGTCACTATGAGTTGGAATAGACTCTACAGCACTTAATAACAGCAAAGACCTTCTATTTGCCTAAACATTAACTATGTACAGTTTGAAAGCCACTTTTTAAAAATAATTTTTGTGAAATGTGAAATACTTTGGAGAACAAAATGTTTTAATTTTGATGAGGTGCTTTTTGTCTATTTTGCCTTTTGTTGTTTGTACATTTGGATCATGGTTGTGGTGTGCCATGGAGTCAGTTCTGGCTCATAGCGATTCTGTGTGGGGTTTTCGAGACTGTAAATTTTTATGGGAGCAGAAAGCCTCATCTTTCTTTCACGGAACAGCTGGTAGTTTCAAACTGCTGACCTTAGGTAGTTGCCTGATTCATAACCATTAAACTACCAGAGCTACTTTCAGTCATAGCTAGGAATTTTTTTGTAAGAACTAGGTCATGAAACAAAGCTTGAATGTAAATTTTCTTATAAGAGTTTTATGTTTTTCTTACATTTAGGTCTTTCATGTTTTAAAACATTTTGTTATTGTTTAAAAATATACCCAGTAAAAATAGAGTAATTCAACAGTTATTATTTATACAATTCAGTGTCATTTATTACAGTTTCAAGTTGTATAGTCATTTTCATCAAGTTTTGACCTGAAATATTGAAGAATCCTATGGTGCAATGGAGTCCTGGTATGGCACTATAGGATAATGTGCTGCACTGCAACGTCAGTTTGAACCACAAGGTCTGTGGTTTAGGACCGATTCCATGGTACTTAACAACAACAACATTGGCAAAATACTGAATGATGCAGAGAACATCAAAAGAACTGGGAAGGTAAATACAGAATCACTTTACCAAGAAGTGTTCAGCCATTTTAAGAGCCATTGGTACTAAATGAAGAAGTCCAAGGCGCAATGAAGACTTTGGCAAAGAATAAAGCTCCAGGAATTGATAGACTACAAACTGATATCTTTCAACAAACTGATGCAGCACTGGAGAAACTAATTCATATATGCCAAGAAATTTGGAAGAAAACTGTCTGGCCAACTGATTGGAAGAGATCAATATTTGTACCCATTCCAAAGAGAGGTGGCCCAACAGAATGTGGAAATCATCAGACAATACCACTGATTCCACACCCAAGTAGAATTTTGCTAAAGATGATTAAAAAATGATTATAACAGTACATTGACAGGGAGCTGGCTTACATTGATAGGGAGCAGGTATAGCTGGATTCTGTCTAGGACGTAGAACAAGGGATATCATTGCTGATATGTGATGGATCTTGGGTGAAAGCTGAGATGTTTACCTATGTTTTGTAGATTATGTAAATGTTTTCAAATGGATGGATTATGACAAGCTATACACAACATTGCTGAGAATGAGTATTCCAGAACACTTTATTGTATCATGAGAAACCTGTATATAGACCTGAATTGTTTAGAATCAGGAAAGGTGTTTACCAGGGTTGTATTCTTTCACCATACTTATACAGTCTGTTTGCTAAACAAATAACCTGAAAAGCTGAATTATATGGAAAAAACAAACAAAAAAACCCATGGCATCAGGCTTGGAGTAAGACCCATTAACAAACTTTCATAGGCAGATGATACAACCTTGCTTGCTGAAAGCAAAGAGAACTTAAAATACTTACTGATGAAGATCAAAGATTGCCACCTTTAGTATGGGTTGTACCTCAATGTAAAGAAAACAAAAATCCTCACAACTGGACCAATAAGTAGCATCATGACAAAGGGAGAAAAGATTGAAGTTGTCATTTTGTTTGGATCCACTATCAACACTCATGGAAGCAGTATTCAGGAAATCATATCGTGTATTTCATTAGGCAAATCTGCTGCACAATGTGTTTTTAAAGTGTGCAACAGCAAAGATGTCAGTTTGAGGATTAAGGTGCACCAGACCCAAACCACAATACTTTCAGTAACTTCATATGCATGTGACAATTGGATGATAAATAAGGAAGACTGTAGAAGAATTGATGCATTTGAATTATGGTGTTGCAGAAGGATATGAAAAGTACTATAGACTGCTAGAAGTACAAACCAGTCTGTGTTGGAAGAATTACAGCCAGAATGATCCTTATAAGCCAAGATGGGGGACTTCATCTCTCATACTCTGGGCATGTCATCAGAAGGGGTCATTCCCTGGAGAAGAACATCCTCCTAGGTAAAATGGAGTGGCAGCACAAAAAGAGGAAGACCCACTACGAGATTAATTGACACAGTGATAATAGTAATGAGCTCAGGCTTAGCCATGATTGTTAGGATGGCAAAGGACCAGGCAATGTTTTGTTCTGTTGTGCATAGGGCTGCTGTGAGTCAGAATAGACTTAACTGCACATAATAGCAACAACAAAATGGGGATAATGCCCCAAAGACATCAATAGTTTACAAATGCAGAACTCATTTTAAGAAGGGTTGAGATGATGTTGAAGACAAACCCAGCAGTGGCAGATCATGCACAGCAATTTGCTGGTACCTTAAGTGAAGAGGACCTATGATGAACATCAGAAATAATTGCCAACACCATTGATACCTCAGTTGATTTAGTTTATTCAATTCTGACAGAAAAATCAAAGTTTGACACACTTTCTATTTGTTAGGTGTCAAAACAATTCACCTAGATCAACTGCAGACAAGAGCAGAACTTTCAGTGGAAATTTTAATCAAATGAGATCAAGACCCTGAAGCAGTTCTTAGAAGAACTGGTAGTTCTGCTGTGGTGCTATGGGTTAATATGCTGTACTGCAAGGTCAGTTTGATACACAAGTTCAATCTCACCAGCTACTCCTAGGAAAACCTATACAGGGTCACTATGTATCAGAACCAACTAGATAGCACTTAACAACCACAATATGATTCTGAAGACAAAGCACAATCAAAGCAATGGCTACTAAGAGGTTAAAGTGGTCTATTCAAAGCAAAAGTAGGATGATCAAGAGCAAAGGTATTGTAACGGTGTTTTTTTTTTGGATACTCAAAGTATTTTGCTTGTTGACTTTCTAGAAATCCAAAGAATGATACATCTGCTTTTTATGAGATTGTTTTGAGAAAGGTCATCAAAGTTTTGGCAGAAAAACACCCAAGAAAACTTCATCAGAGTTCGTCACCACAACAATGCTCCTGCTCATTTCTCTCATCCAACAACGGCAATGTTGTAGAGTGTTGATGGGAAATCATTAGGTGTCCACCTTACAGTCCTGGTTTGCCTCCTTCTGATTTCTTTATGTTTCCTAATCTTTAAAAATCTTTAAATGCTACCTCTGGTAGCATAGTGGTTACGAATCGGGCTGCGAGCCTCAAGGTCAGCAGTTCGAAACTACCAGCGGTTCCGCGGGAGAAAGATGAGGTGGTCTGCTCCCGTAAAGATTTACAGCCTCGGAAACCCTGTGTAGGGTCTCTATGAGTC
>NW_006408746.1:826198-830846 GCF_000296735.1 Chrysochloris asiatica | reverse complement strand
CACACACACACATATGTAATTGTATAATGGAAAACTGTATATTAATGATTCTAGAAAGAATTTTGTAACATCTTCTATGACTATCTAATTAAAACAATTACATGACACTTGTTCCCTTTAGAACTGTTTTCCCAAATGAATTGTCCAAGATTTGGAAAAGATAATTTATTTAGGTTCTTGATGTTGAGTTTTTTCTATGTCCCAAATAAAATTGCTAAAAATATTTAGATGTAGGTTTTCAGATTTTACATTATAAAAGTAGCATTAACATTATACAGAATAAAGGAAAACAATTCTTTCAGTATTCAACATAACAAATATGAAAATGGTACATAACTGGGCAGTATTTTGTTCTATTGTGCATTGGATCAGAACCATCAGAACTGACTTGATGGTACCTAACAGCAGCCAGGAAAATATTAGATAGGATACATATTTTATAATTAAATCAAATCCATATTTACTTTGTGACCTTTTATCATAATTATTCAATCTGTATGCTGAACAAATAATCTGAGAAAATAGTTTGTATGAAGAAGAACATGGTATCAGGATTGGAGGAACCTGTGATATACAGATGACAAACCTTTTCTTGCTGAAAAATAGAGGACTTGAAATACGGATAAAGATGAAAAATGACAGCCTTCAGTCTGGACTGCACCTCAATTAAAGAAAATAAAATCCTCACAAATGGACCAGTAAATAACATCTTGATAAACGGAGAATAGGTTGAAGTTGTCAAAGACTTCTTTTTGCTTGGATCCACAATCAACACTCATGGAAGAAACAGTCAAGAAATTAAATGACGTAATTCATTAGGAAAATCTGCTGAACAAGACCTCTTTAAAGTGTTCATGAGCAAAGATGTCAATTTGAGGACTAAGGTGTGTCTGACCCAAGCTGTAGTATTTTCAGTGGCCTTACATGCATGTGAAAGTTGGAGAATAAATAAGGAAAACTGAAGAAGAATTGATGTATTTGAATGATAGTGTTAGGGAAAATTATTGAAGTACCATGGACAACCAGAATTAGAAGAAGTACAGCCAGTATAAGGAGAGTAGTGGTTATAAGTTGGGCTGCTAACCTCAAGGTCAACAATTTGAAACTACCAATCATCCCATGGGAAAAGATGAGGCTTTCTGCTCCTGTAAAGATTTACAGCCTCGGAAATCCAATGCAGGGTCGCTATGACCCGTGGCAGATATCCACCAACCACCACAGCTTGAATACTCCTTAGAAGAGAGAATGGTGAGACTTTGTCTCTCATTCTTTGTTCATGTTGTTAGCAGAGATCAATCTCTGTTGAAGGAGATCATGATGGGTAAAGGGGAGGGGCAATGAAAAAGAAAAAGACTTCCATCAAGATGGATTAACACAGTACAGCTACAGTGCACTCGAATGTAATCATTGTGAGACTGGCATAGAACTGAACAGTGTTTCATTCTGTTGTACATACGATCACTATGAATTGGAACTGACTTGACTGTATCTAACATCAGCCACAATATTTTGCTTTGTAGTCTTAAGAATTTTATCTTTATAGCTATTTTAGCTTAAATGGAGTTGTATTCTTTTTCAAATAAATGTGAATAAGTTACTAAATTTCTAATTCTTCCTATAGGATTTGTATGCCTATGATGACATTTCCTGCTTTATAAATTTACTAAACTCCTGCAAATAAATTGTAACTAGTAATATTTGCATTCAAGTTCTTAACTTTTCTATATAAAAATTACTAGTTAATTAACACAGCTGTTGTCAATTTAATAAGTTTAAGTTCAGATGTAAGTCTGTAATTTCTATATATAGTACCTATCTCTACTTCTCACCCCTACTCCCCTATCTCCGTTCTCAAAAAAGTCACATAAAATATTATAAAATTTATATTAATTGCTTGGTTTGTCTAGTAATTTTTTGTAGGCATAGTTATTTGTTTGCTTATGATTGTCATCAGTTTTTATTCATTCTGCCAATGTTTATTAAGTTTAAGTTACAATGCTAGGCACTGTTTTAGGCACTAGAATACAATGATAAGGAAAATAGGTAGTTGTATCTTAGTGTGGAAAACTGATGTTAAACTGATCTGCTCAAATAAATATATAATTAAAGACTACTATGAATACTGTGACTAGAACACAATTGGGGTTTTAAAATAGGGCATATAATTGAATTTAGGGATTCAGAAAGATTTCTCTTAACATTTGAGTACTGAAATTGGAGTTAGTCAGGAGGAGAGTGGGGTTAATAAATTTTCATACTAAACTTATTCTGAATGGCTTGAAGAGAAGGAAGAAGAGAGTTGTTGTTGTTGTTGTTGTTAGGTGCCATTGAGTCAGTACCGACTCATAGTTGCCCTATGCACAACAGAACGAACAACTGACTGGGCCTGAGCCAACTACACAATTATTGCTATGCCTGAACCTATTGCTTCTGTCACTGTGCCAGTCCATCTCTTTGGGAGTTTTCCTCTTCTTCTCCCATCCTCCACTTTACCAAACATGGTATCCTTCTCCAGGAATTGTTCCTTCCTGATAATAAGTCCAAAGTGTAAGTGATGAACTCTGGCCATTCTGGCTTACAAGGAGCACTCTGGCTTTACTTATTTCAACACAGACCTGTTTATTCTTTTGGCAGACCATGGTACTTTTAAAACTCTTTTCACATACTTTAACTCAAATGTATCAATTCTTCTAAGGCCTTCGTTATTCATTGTCTAACTTTCACATGCATATGAGGTTATTGAAAATATCATGGCTTAGGTCAGGTGTCCATAGTCCTTAAACTGACATCTTTGCTCTTCAACACTTTTAAAAGGTCCTGTGCAGCAGATTTGCCCAAAGCAATACATCATTTGATTTCTTGACTGCCGCTTCCATGAGCGTTGATGGTTGATACAAGAAAAATGAAGTCCTTGACAACTTCAATCTTTTTTCCATTGATATGAATGTTGTTTATTGGTCCAGTGGTGAGGATTTTTGTTTTCTGTACATTAATATGTAAACTATACTGAAGGCTATAGTCTTTGATCTTCATGAGTTAAATATTTTAAGTCCTCTTCACTTTCAGCAAGCAAGATAGTATCATCAACATATCGCAGTTTATTGAGTCTTCCTCCAATCCTTGTGCCATGGTTTTCTTCATATAACCCAGCTTCTCAGATTATTTGCTCAGCATACAGGTTGAATAAGTGTGGTGAAATAATACAACCTGAATGGATAATTTATAGGTCATGCTAAGGATTTTGCACAGTGGCAAGCTAGTTAAGAATTTTAATCAGATAATAATATAATTAGTTTGTTTCTTAAAAACATCATTTGAATGATGTGTGGAGAATGATTTACAATATGGCTAATGTAAAAGACTTGGCTGAAAGCAGAGACTACCAGAAAGATGTTTACCTGTGCTTTAGTGTCTATGCAAAGGCTTTAGATTTTGTGGATCATGACAAGCTATGGACAACATTCTGAAGTATGAGTATTCTGGAATACTTAAGTGTGCTCATGAGAAGCTTGTACATAGACAAAGAGACAGTTGTTCAACTGAATATGGGAACACTAAATGGTTTACAATTAGGAAAGATGTTTGTCATGGTTGTATTCTTTCATCATACTTATTCAACCTATATGCTAAGCAAATAATCCGAGAAGCTGGGTTATATGAAGAAAAATGTGGCATCAGGGTTGGAGGAAGACTCATTAACTACCTGCGATACGCAAATGATACAACCTTGCTTGCTGAAAATGAAGAGGACTTAAAATACTTACTAATAAAGATCAAAGACCACAGCCTTCAGTATAGATTGCATGTCAATGTAAAGAAAACAAAAATCCTCATCACTGAACCAATAAACAACATTCTTATCTTTAGAGAAATGATTGAAGTTGTCAAAGACATTCATTTTTCTTATATCAACCATCAACACTCATGGAAGCAGCAGTCAAGAAATCAAACGACATTTTATTAGGCAAATCTGCTGCACAAGAACTTTTTAAAGTGTTGAAGAGCAAAGATGTCAGCTTGAGGACTAAGGTGTGCCTGACCCAAGCCATGACTTCATATGCATGTGATAGTTGGACAGTGAATAAGGAAGATCTTGGAAGAATTGATGCATTTGAGTTATGGTGTTGGAGGAGAATATTGAAAGTACTATGGACTGCCAAGAGAAGCAACAGATCTATGTTGGAAGAAGTGCAGCCAGAGTGCTTCTGGAGGCTAGGATGGCCAGACTTCGTCTCTCATACTTCGGACATATTGTTAGGAGGGACCAGTAGCTGGAGAAGGATATCATGTTTGGTAAGGTGGAGGGTCAGAGAAAAAGAGGAAGACCCCCAGAGAGATAGATTGGTAAAGTGGCAGCATCAATGGGCTCAAGCTGGCAACAATTGTGAGGTTGGCCCAGGACCAGGCAGTGTTTCATTCTGTTGTGCATAGGGTCACTATGAGTTGGTATCAACTCAATGGCACCTAACAACAAAACTAAAAGACTGAGATATACTTCTGGTGTGATGCTGTAGGATCATCACTGAACTGCAAACCACAAGGTTGGCGGTTCAGACCCACCAGCTGCACCTCAGAAACCCTATACAGGGTCGCTGTGAGTCGGAACTGAATTGATGGCACTTAACAAAAAGTAAAAGATGTCTAGGTA
>NW_006408746.1:822866-826098 GCF_000296735.1 Chrysochloris asiatica | reverse complement strand
CTTTTTAAAAAAACGTTTTATTGTGAATTATGTGATAGTTTTCTAGGTAGATATTTGCAGAGGTCCAGGAGACAGATGGTAGTGAGTTAAAATTGAGTAGTGTTTCTGGAGTGAGTTTATTTCAGAAGTAAAAGTCATTCTAATAGTTTTAAAGAAATTTTTGTGTATGTATCCCTGGCTTGGAATGTTGACCTTGTCTAATAGAAAGAGTACTAATTAGCATATGTGTAATTGGGTTCTAGATATTGTCAATAAATTAAGTGCACAAAGACAGCTTTTACATGAATTAAGGAAGTGATAGGAATCTTAATAAGTTAACAGTGAGTTAAATCACAGGAGAAGCTTTCATTAAACAAATGTTGAAAAACAACAATAAGCTATATAGTTTGTTAAATGTTGTCCATGTATCATCATAGTAATGTTTCCATTTTAATTAATACTTTTGACAATGGAATTAACTTGCCACTGTTTTCTTTAATCATCCAAAAGAATTTTCATGTAAGTCATTTAGTAAGATAAACCATGAACTTTGAGAAAACTCAGTTTTAATTTGAAAGCAGAATTTTTACCCTACTGAATAAAAAGAAATCCTTGGTAATCTGTTGGAAATTAATTTTCTTTTCCCAGGTTATTTTCACTCTTTCTTGTAGTTATCAGTGTTTTATCACTTTGTTTTGGTAATTCCTCAGCTTTTTATATGTTGCTAAAAATGAATTCACTTGTCCAATTCGGTGTCTGACATTTATTCACATATTTTTGATACTACATAGTTGATGGAATCATGCCATCTACCTGAGGGAAATACAGTGTATGTTAGTGGTCTTTACGGGGAACTTTCCTTTTTCAAACTGTGGAAATGGATTCATTTAAGAAATTCTGAATTCAATCCTTGGTTTCATTACTTCTCTTAAATAGTCTAACAAGATAATGATTAAAACTAATGTAAGTTTTATATAATGTATCAATATGTTGATTAAATGTGAGTGTATAATATATTTTTTAATTAAAGTCCATAAACTTTAAAATATGCATTTTATAGTGCAGTCCTGTTTCTATATATTACATTTTAATCATATGTTAGATGCTTTCCTTTCTTAGAATAGTTAATTTTGCCTTGAAATATTATAAAACATTTTTTCAAAAGACAGTCACTATAAAAAAAATTATTCCACAACTGGAAATATACCCAGACAAAGATACACCATTTCAACATTTTCTATTTGTATGATTTGTTGACATTGAATTTTTAAAATTGTGCAACCATCATTACTGTTTTTTTCCCAGTTCACCACCATTAACATAATTTCACTCTCCTCTAAGCTTCTAACTAAATAAATTGATCCTAAATAAATGATTCTTTAAAAAAGCACAATACTTAAGATAGACATACTTTACTAATTAAGCTAAACTGTTGGTTTTTTTCAAAGATTTCAGTGTATACTTTTGATTTGAGTTGTAAGGTTCAAAGGTTGTTTCTGGATAGTAGTGTCAGGGATTCATCCAGCCTTTATGGCTCCAGAAACTCTGTATTCCATCAAGAATTTGAAATTTTGTTCTGCATTTTTCCTGTGGCTTCTCTAGAAGATGGATGGTCTGTTTTTCTTTTAGCTCTTACTCATTTGCTCATTACGTCAATTGTATGAAGAGCAATGGGATACTTATGCATAAAAGGAAGAGTTGCCTGAGAATATCACATTCCCATATATGTGAGATGACTTCAAAAAGTTAATGGAAAATGAAATTAAAACATATATTTAAAAGAGAATTCAATTTTCCACAGACTTTGAAGCCCCCTTGTGCATCCATATGCTAGATCTTACTATTATACTGGTTATTGGATAATACCTATAGGAATGACTTGTGAATTACAATGATTTGGGCCACAATAAGAACATTATTCCCTGATTAAAAAACTTGTTGCAAACAGCAAACTCATTCCAGTAAACAAAAGTCACTGTAACTTTTTTGAATTTTCCAATTATTTTGTTATAATCAGAGAGGTCCATTCTAAAGTCTTCCATTAAAGACTATGAGTTGAGTATTGAAAACAATAGTTAACTATATTCTGTTCTACTAGTTGACTTAGTTAACTATGAAATATCAAAGCTGTTGGTAATTACCTGAACCACATCCAGAATCTTCAGAGGTGGGAAATTTCCACTTGAAAGGACAAGTAGACCAGCCTGGAATGGCTAGATGAACAGAAGATACTTCTTGAAAGAAAGACCTACAGGGAAAATACAAAACAATATAAGCAGATCGACTGTTCCTACACGAACAAGCAAGATGCTTGCCCAGGAGACATCAAGGCAAGTGGTCGGGTCCCCTCAGGGCAAACCCCCTTGCAAGACTAAGACTCAATGGGAATACACGCTCTGATTGGTGACCACGTTCATCATTGATAAGGGAAAGTGAGGGAAAAACAGCAACGAAACTGCAAGCTAAGTCCTACAACGTTCAATAGACTCCTGTGAACGTGGCTGGAGACCTGGTTGGCCAGCAGTGTGGCAAGACCTGGGGACTCTTGGGCCCAGAGTCATTGACATAGCCACAGAGGACTAGAGTGGACAATGAAGCATCCTGCAGATAAGAAGAGAAGGCACATACATAAGAACACTGACACTTGCAGATAATACCCAATTGACCTGACTTCAATGACTGGATGGATGATCAGAGCTCAACTAGAAGAAGAAAAAAAAGGAAAAAAAAGAGTAATCTGATATAATTTGATGAACTTGACCTACACTTATGGATGCAGTAGCTCAAAAGTGAGAATAAATCTTTGCAGCGAGGATCATTGTCACCCCCTCCATACACAGAATAGACAGGGATGGGCAACTTGGACATTGGCTACCCAAAAAGGGGGTGCTACAAAGGCAAGTGGCTGGCTTACAAGCTTTCAAGAGGGAATAATACCACTGAGTATGATCAAATCTGTGTGGGCGGGGCTGATGAAAGGAGATGCGGATAGGTCTCTTGTGATATAATATTGAATAATTGTTATCAGGATTGATTGTGAGGGTTGGAAATGTAAAGGTAGATGTTTTGTAGTAAAAGGAGGGGAGTGGTTGACTTTGCAGTCTAGGAGCAGAGGTCCCTAGGACCACCAAGGAGGAAGAGCAGAGAGCTGGACTCTACTCAGAGAAGCAGTGACGCCAGAGGTGGAGGCAGAAATAATGACATGGAGACATGGAGCAGCTGGGGACTTTAGACCCAGAGAGGGAGAGGAGCT
>NW_006408746.1:803512-822766 GCF_000296735.1 Chrysochloris asiatica | reverse complement strand
GAGTGGTTGACTTTGCAGTCTAGGAGCAGAGGTCCCTAGGACCACCAAGGAGGAAGAGCAGAGAGCTGGACTCTACTCAGAGAAGCAGTGACGCCTGAGATGGAGGCAGAGACGATGACGTGGAGCAATGGAGCAGCTGGGGACTCTAAACCCAAAGAGGGAGAGGGGCTGTGTGCTGATGACCAAGGGGCAGGCTTGCAGGGTATACCCTTTGGTTGGTTGATGATGCATGGAGGGGATTGTAACCATGGCAATGAAACGATTTACGATAGGATGAATGTAAAGCTAATGTTCTCCCATGTAAACCATCACATAAATCAAAATAAAACATTAAAAAAAAGCTGTTAGTAATTATACTTAATGAGCATTCTGAATTCTTCTCATAGTTATTAAATTTAGGCTAACTCTCATTTGTTATTACATGCACTTCTTAACCATTTTTTTTTTTTTTCTATTTCTTTCCCTCCATGCATCTCTTTTTATCTTCCTCATTGGCAGAAATGTAGAATCATTTTATTATCATACTAAACACATTATTTGTTAACTCTTTCCTCTTCTGCACTTCCCCACACTTTCAGAGGAAAGAAAAGATGCATGATGTACAGGGAAATGATTTGAACAAAAAGCAGAGTATGGTAATATTTTTTCATAAGTAGTACACATTACAAGTTTTTCTCTAACCTTGTAACCCATCTTTATGATCACATGGGAATTTCATTTAAGACAAGCATTGATTTTATTGTATTTGAAATTTAAAAGTATTTACTGATAGATATAAAGTGATACATAAAATATAACTTTTATAATTTCTGGATAAAATATCATATTTTTTTCTCATGACTGGAATGGTAGGGTACCATATTGAAACCAAAGAGATTGGATACATGAAGAACTACAAAATTAGCATTTTGGATTATTTTTATACATGTTAAAAAAATGAACAGAATAAAAAGAACGAGCAGAACAATTTGAAAGGTCTTCAAAACGTTCATGGAAAAATTCATTATCTTTTCCATGAACTGTTTGAAGCCCTTTATAAAATTTACTTTTGGAAATGTTATGAGACACATGTGGTTTATGCATGAGCATGCTATGTCAGAACTGTTATAATTACATCCTTTTGTACATTATATGTGTGGGTACATTATTTGTAAAGTATATATATATATATATATATATATATATATATTTGTTGTTGTTGTTGTTATGTTGTTAGGTGCATCGAGTCAGTAACGACTCATAGCAACCTTGTGCACAGCAGAATGAAACATGCCTGATCCTGGACCAACCTCATTATCGTTGCCTCGCTTGAGCCTATTGATGCTGCCATTTTGCCAATCCATCTCGCTGGGGGTCTTCCTATTTTGCTCTGACCCTCTACCCTACCAAATGTGATATCCTTCTCCAGCGAATGGTCCCTTCTAACAATATATCTGAAGTATGAGCGACAAAGTTTGACCATCCTAACCTCCAGGGAGCACTCTGGCTGTACTTCTAACACAGATCTGTTGGTTCTTTTGGCAGCCCATGGCACTTTCAATATTCTCCTCCAACACCATAACTAAAAAGCATCAATTCTTCTGTGGTCTTCCTTATTCACTGTCCAACTTTTACATGCATATGAGGTTATTGAAGATACCATGGCTTGAGTCAGGTGCACCTTAGTCCTCAAGCTGACATCTTTGCTCTTCAACACTTTAAAAAGTTCCTGTGCACCAGATTTGCCTAATGCAATACATTGTTTGATTTCTTGACTGTTGCTTCCATGAGTGTTTATAGTTGATCCAAGAAAAATGAAGTCCTTGACAACTTTAATAATTTCTCTGTTGATAAGAATGTTGTTTATTGGTCCAGTGGTGAGGATTTTTGTTTCTTTATATTAAGATGCAAACCATACCGAAGGCTGTGCTCTTTGATCTTCATCACTAAATGTTTTAAGTCTTCTTCACGTTCAGCAAGCAGGGTTGTATCATCTGCATATCGCAGGTTGTTAATGAGTCTTCCTCCAATTCTGATGCCACGTTTTTCTTCATATAATCCAGCTTCTCGGATTATGTACTTAGCATACAGGTTGAATAAGTATGGTGAAAGAATACAACCCTGTCGCACACCTTTCTTAATTTTAAACCATTTAGTGTTCCCATGTTTGTTTGAACAACTGCATCTTGGTCCAGGTACAGATTCCTCATGATCACAATTAAGTGTTCTGGAATACTTACACTTTGCAGTGTTGTCCATAGCTTGTCATGATCCACACAATTGATACATATATGTCTATATAGTAGAAATATCCTATTCACATATTTAGTGGATTCATGAGACAGAGGAGGGAATGGATTGAGGGACAAGATGCCATGAATGGAAAAGTTTTTTTTTTGGTATAAAATAAAATAATAGACTCCTAGAACTATAAGGATGTAAGAAAATAAAAGAGGACACCAAAATTGATTGAGCTGCTTAGATACCACTGTCCCTAAGCCCCATGCTTGCATATTTAATGAGTAAAAATAAAAATTCTCATCTGCCCACATATCTTAAATATGATTCTGATCACAGTGCAGGCTATCGATATGGCTTTATGAGTATAAGACCGCTTTATTTTTATTTAATTAAACTAGGAATCAGAAGGCTAAAATTTTGACATTCAGTTTTTCATTGCCTTTCTCATCTCTGACTCTGCCTAAATAATCAGGTCTAAAGTATTATTTCCACAGAGAAAAGTATGTTTAATATGCTACTCTCTATATAAAAAGGGAGCATACATACACACACAAACATACATATAGGGGGGTTTCAAAAAGTTCATGGAAAATATAATTAAACCGTAATTGAATTTTTCCATGAATTTTCTGAAGCATCCTTGTCTGTGTGTGTATATGTCTTTCATTGTATATACACACTCACAGACACCTGTCCATTTATACACACTCACATTTATATCAAGAAGTAATGGCAGGATAAATCATAAAATAATAAAAAATTTTCAATAATTATCCCAAGTGGGTATAATGTTTTCACTCTTAACACCAATATATGGGAGTCTATTTCTTACATATTCTTGCCACTTGGTGGTGGTAGTCTTTTATCATTTTAGCTATGTTATTGTTTCATGTACCCATTTGTTGGTGGTAGGTATCATCCAGTCATTTGCAATTCGTAACAACTCTATGTGCAACAAACAAAACACTCCCTGGTTCTGTGCAATTGTTGTTTTATTTGAGCCCACTGTGGCTGCCACAGTGTCAATCTGTCTCATTGAGAATTTTGCTCTTTTTTGTCTACCCTCTACTTTACCAAGCATGACCTCCTTCTCCAGGAGCTGATTCCTCTTGATTTTATGTCCAAAGTATGAAAGATGAAGTCTTGCCATCTTTTCTTCTAAAGAACATTCTGGTTGTACTTCTTCTAAGATATATTTGCTTATTTTTCTGGTAGTCCATAGTACTTTTGATATTCTTCCCCAATACTGTAATGGAACTGAATAGTTTTTTCTTCAGTCTTCCTTTTTCATTGTCCAACTTTCACATACATATGAGTCCTCAAACTGACATCTTTGCTCTGTAGCACTTTAAAGAGGGCTTTCACAGCAGATTTACCTAATGCAAATTTCTTGACTGCTGCTCCCATGAGTATTGATTGTGGTTCCAAACAAATTGAAGTCTTTGACAATTCAATTTTTCCTGCACTCATCATGATATTATTTATTGTTCTAGCTATGAGGATTTTCTTTACATTGAGGTGCAATCAATACTAAAGGACATAGTGTTCACCTTTCTTTGGAATGGGTTAGCTATATTAGTAATATAAAATGGTATCTTTTCATAGTTCAGTTTGCATTTAATTTGCTCAATATATAAATACATTGGTGTGTTTTTAGTGTACCTATTTGCCAGGCTTATATATTCTTTTATAAATTGAATAATCAATTCGTTCACAGAGTCACTGTACCAAAAAGAAATGGTCACTGTTCAACCATTTTAAGAGGTAGTATATGATCAAAAGCCAATGATCTTAAAAGAAGAAGTCCAAGGTGAGTTGAAGGCATTGACAAAGAACAATGCACTGGGAATTGGTGGAATATAAATCAAAATCTTTCGTCAAACTGATGCGGTAGTGGAGGCATGCACTTATCTATACCAAGAAATTTGGAAGACAACTACATGACCAACTTACTGGAAAAGATCCATATTTGTGCCCATTCCAAATAGAGGTAATCCAATGGAATGTGGAAATCATTGGATAATATCATTGATATCCCATGCAAGTAAAGTTTTACTAAAGGTAATCCAAAAATGGCTGCAACCATATATTGATAGAGAACTTCCAGAGGTTCAAGCTGGATTCAGAAGAGGATGTAGAATTAGGGATATCATTGCTGGTGTCAGATGGAACTTGGCTGAAAGCAGAGAATACCAGAAAGATGCTTACCTTGTGCTTTATTGACTATGCAAAGGCTTTCGATTGTGTGGATCATGACAAGCTATGGACAACATTGCGAAGTATGAGTGTTCTGGAACATTTAATTGTGCTCATGAGGAACCTGTACCTAGACTAAGAGGCAGTTGTTCCAATAGAATAAGGCAACACCAAAAGTTTTAAAATTAGGAAAAGTGTTTGCCAGAGTTGTAATCTTTTACCATGTTTATTCAGTCTGTATGCTGAGCACATAATCTGAGAGGCTGGATTATATGAAGAAAAACATGGCATCAGGATTGGAGGAAGTCTCACTAACAACTTGCGATGTGCAGATAATACAACCATGTTTGCTGAAAGTGAAAAGGACTTAAAATAGTTACTGATGAAGATAAAATACCACAGCCTTCACTGTTGGTTGTATCTCAATGCAAAGAAAACAAAAACCTTCACTTCTGAACCAGCAAACAACATCCATATCAATGGAGAAAAGATTGGAGTTGTCAAAGACTTCATTTTGTGCAACCATCAACACTCATAGAAGCAGCACTCAAGAAATCAAATGACATATTGCATTAAGCAAATGTACTGCACAAGATCTCTTTGAAGAGCAAAGATGCCAGTTTGAGGACTAAGGTATGCCTAACCCAAGGCATGGTATTTTCAATAACCTCATATGTATGTGAAAGATGAACATTGAATAAAAGAGATCATGGAAGAATTGATGCATTTGAGTTATGGTATTAGAGGAGACTATTAAAAGTACCGTGGACTGCCAGAAGAGCAAACAAATCTGTGTTGGAAGAACTACAGCCAGAGTTTTCCATAGAAGCCAGATGACCAAACTTCATCTCTTATACTTTGGACATATTATCAGGATGGACCAGACACTGGAGAAGAATATCATGTTTGATAATGTGGAGAGTTGGCAAAAAAAAAAAAAAGGAAGATCCCCAATCAGATGAGTCGGCGCAGTGGCAGCAGCGATGGGCTCAGGAGTGGTAATGATTGTGAGGTTGGCCCAGGACCAGGCAGTGTTTCATTTTGTTGTGCATAGATAGGGTCGCTATGAGTTGGAACCGACTGAATGGAACCTAACAGCAGCAACAGTTAACTCTTTTACTTTCTATGAAGAAGTTATTGGTCTTTTTATTTTTGATACTTATAGGAGTTTTGTGGACTTCTTGTGAGGCAGCAGAGGTTAAATACTCAACCTTAAGGTCAGTTTGAACCATGAGGTTGGCAGCTCAAACTTACCAGCTGCTCCTCGGAAACCCTATACAGGGTCACTATGAATTGGAACAGACTAGACTGTACTTAATAACAATAGGAGTTCTGTATATATTCTGGGTATATGTCAAATACATGTGTAACTATTGCTTTTGCAGTTGAACAATTGTTGTTGCTAGGTGCCATCAAGTTGGCACCAACCCATAGTGACCTTATTCACAGCAGAACGAAACACTGCCTGATCCTGGGCCAACCTCACTACTGTTGCCACACTTGAGTCCATTGATGCTGCCACCTGGCCAATCCATCTTGTTGGGGGTCTTCCTTTCTCATACTTTGGACATATTGTCAGGAGGGAACAGTCACTGGAGAAGGATATCATGCAGTTGAACAATAGCAATGACAAAAGATGTAATTAATACATTTAATATTTCTAAATTGCTGACATTTTTGGATGGAAGATAATAGGTATTTAAAACACATATTTAAAGTTTTGAATTTAAAACAAAAACTGAATTATTTCATTTTATTTTTGTTTCAGGTGCAGTTAAATACTAGCATTTCTAGTCAGTATGTAATTCGAATGCAACCAACTAATAGTTGCCTTTCTACACTGGAGTGTGCAGCTGTTGCTCTTTCCATCTTAGAGAAAAATAATTACATACAAGAGGTACGTCTTTAGAATATGATAATAGTTTTTGAAAGTAGAAATTTGTTTAGATTTTATCTAAAAAATTTTAGAAATGCATAACTTGTTAAATTTGTAACTCAAGTGACAAGTAGAATATATCTGTGATAGAAATTTATGTACATTTATAACCTTCTTTCCCCCTCTGGTGTTTTTCTGTGTAAGTTTAGCATTCCAGATTGCATTATTTAAATATTCATAGTAAGCATTGCAAACAGCATTTATAATATGCTAAATTGCCTTTAAGTAGCACAACATTAAATAGAGTTTTGTTTTTTTAGATAGGTTTTTCATTTAGTATTTTATATTTCTCTCTTTTAGAATTTTGTGTTGTTTTGTATTCAACTTTAAAAAATTTTTAATTAACATCTAGAACAACATATCACATACACAGAAACAAATGTTATATACATATATACATTGGTTCTTTCAATTAAGGACGAAATTTTGAAGACAACTGCCTGACCAGCCAATTGGAAGAGATCCATATTTGTGCCCACTCCAATTTTCTATATACTCATCTGTCAGTTAGTCATACTGTCATGACTTATAAATTCCTGTGGTGCTGGAAGCTATGCCACCCGTCTTTTATATACAGGCAGGTTCATCTGTGCTGGACAGGTTTCAGGTGAGCTTCCAGACTGAAACAGACTAGGAAGGAGAGGCTGACTACTTCTGAATGTTTAGCCACTGACAACTTTATAATTAGCATTTGAACATTGTCAACACCAGAATGTTGAATATTGAAACATTATGAATACTGTTAGAATATTGTCAGATATAGTGATGGAAGATGAACCTCTCAGGTTGGACTGCCAAAAGACTCTCAAAATATCAGTGGAGAAGAGTTACCATCTCAAAGTAGGAGACTATGGAATTAGCTTGTTTGCATAGAGATGCTAAAGCAAATGGAATAAATGAGAAGCTGACGGACCTGAGTAGTAAATTTCCAAGGGTACCTTGGAAAGACAAAGTGATGTGTTATAAGTAAATGTGCAAAGACCTGGAGTTTGAAAATCAAAAGGGAAGAACACTCAGCATTTCTCAAGCTGAAAGAACTGAAGAAAAAAATCCAATCATTGACTTGCAATATTGAAAGTATCTATGGTCAAATTATTGAATGATACAGAAAGCATCAAAAGAAAATGGAAGTAATGCAGGGGTCACTATACCAAAAAAATAATAGACAATGTTCAGCCATTTCAAGAAATAGCATACATTCAAAAGCCAATGGTAATGAATGAAGAAGTCCAGTGTCACTGAAGGCATTGGCAAAGAATAAAGCTCTGGGAATTAAAGGAATGCAAATTGAAATCTTTCAGCAAACTGATGGAAAATTGGAGGCATCTATGCCAAGAATTTTGGAAGACAACTACCTGGTCAGCTAATTGGAAGAGACCCATATTTGTGTCCATTCCAAAGACAGATAACCCAACAGAATGCGGAAATCATCTGACAATATCACTAATACCACATGCAAGGAAAATTTTGCTAAAGATAATACAGAAAAGGCTGCAACGGTACATTGATAGGGAACTTCCAGAGGTTCAAGCTGGATTCAGGAGAGAACATGAAATGAGGAATATAATTTCTGACATCTGATAGATCTTAGCTGAAAGCAGAGATTACTAAGTGCATGTTTACCTTTGCTTTATTGACTGTGCAAAGACATTCTACTGTATGGATCATGACAAGCTATGGATCACATTTCGAAGAATGAGTATTCCAGAACCCTTAATTTTGATCATGAGGGACCTGTACATCAACACAGATACAGTTTCTTGAACAGAACAAGGGGGCACTGAATGGTTTAAAATCAGGAAAGGTGTGTGCCAGGGTTGTATTCTTTCACCATACTTATTCAATCTGTGTGTTGGACATATAATCCGAGAAGCTGCATTATAAGAAAAAGAATGTGGTATCAGGGTTGGAGGAAGAAACATTAGCAAACATTAATAAGAAGCAGATGATACAACCTTGCTTACTGAAAGGACTTAAAATACTTACTGATGAAGATAAAGACCATCACTTTCAGAATGGGTTGTACATCAATGTAAAGGAAAAAAAAAAATCCTCACCAGTCTACAAAAAAAATAACAATGATAAATTGAGAAAAGGTTGACGTTTCTTGCTTGGATCCATCATCAGCACTCATGGAAGCAGCAGTCAAGAAATCAAATGACAGATATCAAACCATGTATTACATTAACAAATCTGCTGCACAAAACTTCTTAAGTACTCAAGAACAAAGGTGTCAGTTTGAGGACTAAGGTGAACCTGACCCAAGCCATGATATTTTTAATAGAGTAGCCTGTTTTGTAGACTTTGTCTTAAGTCTGGACAATTTCTCTTTCTCTTTCCTTTGATAGAAAAAAAAATCACAAGGGACCACCAAAATCTTTATCTGAAGTGTTCAGTGTATTTTTTTTTTTTTTTAATTTACCACTATCCCTTTATATTCTTAAGCAAACAAAAACAAAACAAAACTACACTTTTGAAATAGATGACGTAAAGGCAAGATGAATAGCAGTGCTATTGTTTAATCAGTCCCTGTATATTCCTTTTACTGATATAAAATTTTAGGAGCAGAAAGCAAAAACTAACAGCAAAACTAGAACCCACTAAAATTTTTAAATCTGGAAGGAAAAATGAAATATAGTTTCATTATAGCTTTAAAATTATTTCCTCTTTGTTTGAGTTCTTGAAAGAGTCTACTGTGGATGTATATCTATAAATCCCACCACAATTTAACTAGGATCTTTGTTGTAATAAAATGCAAGCTTTAATATGTTGATCATGGTGGTGGTCGTAGTAATAATTGTAATATAATAGGGCCAGGGGTAGGGTTTAAACAACTATGGCTTCTACTGTTTGTGTGACCATTACTACTTATGCTGCTTCTGCTCCTCTATCCCCAGTTGAATAGAATGTATTATTCCTTTTGTTCAATAATTATTTTTGGTGTTAATATAAAACCAGGCATATGTTAGTCACAGTTTTTACATGAACAGTTCAATAACATCAATTGTATACGTCACATTGTGTCACTATTTTCATTTACTCTACCCGCATTGTTTCATCATCAGACTCTTTGTCATGTAAAGTTATCATCTGTGCTTTAGATTGCCATATTTTAATGTAAACAGTGTGCATACTTTTTTTTGCCTACTCTACCCTCTTTCCCCATTCTGTAAAAAAAATGAGCTAGCTAGAGTATACCTAGAGGGGTGTGGTTGCTAAAGAAATATATAACATATGCATTATTTGTGTAAAAATACTGCAAGTGTTTTCAGATTAAGGAGCTCTGGTACCATGATAGGTAATTGTTCAACTCTTAACTGAAAAGTCATTTGTTCCAACGCACCACTTTTAGATGTGGCTGTTGGCTTCCATAAAGATTATAGCCTTTGCAGCCCTATAGGGGCAGTTCTGCTCTATTCTATAAAGTTGTTATAATCAGAATCAACTCTACAGAAATGGGTTTAGATTGGTTGTCAGATAAAATTCACATGTTGTTGTTAGATGCTGTCCAGTGAGTTCCGACTCACAGCGACACTATATACAACAAAATGAAACACTGTCGGGTACTGTGCCGTTCTCAGAGGCATTCCTACATTTGAGCCTATTGCTGCTGCCACTGTGTCAATTCATCCCGTTAGAAGTCATCCTCTTTTTCACTGACCCTCGACTTTGTTGTTGTTAGGTGCCATCGAGTCGATACCGACTCATAGTGACCTTATGCACAGCAGAACGAAACACTGCCCCATCTTAACGTCAACCGCAGTACTGTTGCCATGCTTAAATCCATTGATGCTGCAACTTGGCCATTCCTTCTCACTGGAGGTCTTCCTCTATTTCTCTGACCCTCCACCTTACCTAACATGATATCCTTCTCCAGTGACTGGTCCCTCCTGACAACGTATGAGAGATGAAGTTTGGCCATCTTGGCCTCCAAGGAGCACTCTGGCTGCACTTCTTCCAACACAGATCTGTTGGTTCTGTGGGCAGCCCATGGCACTTTCAATATTCTCTTGCAACATCATAACTCAAAAGCATCAATTCTTCTACGGTCTTCCTTATTTACTGTCCAACTTTCACATGAATATGAGGTTATTGAAAATACCATGGATTGGGTCAGGCACACCTTAGTCCTCAAGCTGACATCTTTGCTCTTCATCACTTTAAAAAGGTCTTGTGCAGCAGATTTGCCTACTGCAATACGTTGTTTCATTTCTTGACTGCTGCTTCCGTGAGTGTTGACAGTTGATCCAAGAAGAATGAAGTCCTTGACAACTTCGATCTTTTCTCCGTTGATAAGAATGTTGTTTATGGTCCAGTGGTGAGGATTTTTGTTTTCTTTACATTGAGATGCAATCCATACCAAAGGCTATGCTCTTTGATCCTCATCAGTAAATGTTTTAGGTCCTCTTCACTTTCAGCATGCAAGGTTGTATCATCTGAATATCGCAAGTTGTTAATGAGTCTTCCTTCAATCTGAATGCCATGTTTTTCTTCAAATAACTCAGCTTTTCAAATTATTTGCTCAGCATACAGGTTGAACAAGTATGGTGAAAGAATACAACCCTGTAGTACATCTTTCTTACTTTTTAAACCATGCAGTGTTCTTATGTTCTGTTCAAACAACTGCCTCTTGGTCCAGGTACAGATTCCCCATGAGCACAATTAAGTGTTCTAGAATACTCATACTTCACAATATTGTCCATAGCTTGTCCATTCACACAATCAAAAGCCTTTGCATAGTCAATAAAGCACAGGTAAACATCTTTCTGATATTCTCTGCTTTCAGCCAAGATCCGTCACACATCAGCAATGATATCTCTTATTCCATGGTCTCTTCTGAATCCAGTTTGATCCTATGGAAGTTCTCTTTCAATGTATGCTTACAGCTATTTCTGTATTACCTTCAGCAAAACTTTACTCGCATGGGATATCAAAGAGATTGTCCAATGATTTCCGCATTCCATTGGGTCATCTCTCTTTTGAATGGGCACAAATACGGACCTCTTCCAATCAGTCGGCCAGTTTGTTGTCTTCCAAATTTCTTGGTAGATATGATTTAGTGTCTTCTGTGTTGCCTCACTTTCTTGAAAGATTTCAATTTTTATTCTATCAATTCCTGGAGCCTTGTTCTTTGCCAATTCCTTCAATGCACCTTGGATTCCTTCAGTATCATTGACTCTTAATCATATGCTACCTCTTGAAACGGTTGAACATTAATCATTTCCTTTTGGTAGAGTGACTCGGTGTATTCCTTCCATCTTCTTTTGATGCTTTCTGCATCATTCATTAATTTGCCCAGAGAATCTTTCAATAACGAAAGTCGAGGCTTGAATTTTTTCTTCAGTTCTCCCAGCTTGAGAAATGCTGAGCGTTTTCTTCCGTTTTGGTTTTCTGACTCCAGGTCTTTGCACATTTTGTTGTAATATTTGGCTTTATCTTCTCGAGCTGATCTTGAAATTTTCTGTTCAGCTCTTGGACCTCCTCATTTCTTCCATTTACTTTAAAGCATCTCTGCACTGGAGAGCAAGTTTCAATGTCTCTTCTGGCATCCATTTTGACCTTTTCCTTCTTTCTTGTCTTCTTAATAACTTTTTGCTTTCTTCATGTTTGATGTTCTTGATATCATCCCACAACTCTTTTGGTCTTTAGTCTTTAGTGTTTAATGTATCAAATCTGTTCTTCAAATAATCTCTAAATTCAGGTGGGAAATATTCAAGGTCATATTTTGGCTTTCATGGACTTGTTTTCGTTTTCTCCAGCTTCAGTTTAAATTTGCATATGAGTAATGGATGGTCTGTTCCACAGTCTGCCCCTGGCCTTGTTTTCACTGATGATATGGAACTTTTCCATCATCTCTTTCCATAGATGTAATCAATTTGATTTCTATGTATTCCATCTGGTGAGGTCCATGTGTATAGTTGTCTGTTATGCTGTCTAAGGAAGGTATTTGAAATGAACAAATCACTGATTTTGCAGAATTCTATCATGCGATCTCCAGCATCATTTCTATCACCCAGGCCATATTTTCCAACCACTGATTCATCCTCTTTGCTCCCAACCTTTGCATTCCAATTACCAGTAATGATCAATCCATATTGATTGCATGTTAGGTCAATTTCAGATTGAAGAAGTTGGTAGAATTCTTCTATTTCATCCTCACTGGCTTTAGTGGTTGGTGCATAAATTTGAATAATAGTGGTATTAACTGGTCTTCCCTGTAGGTGCATGGATATTACCCTATCACAGACAGCGTTGTACCTCATGACTGATCTGGATATGTTATTTTTGACAATGAATGCAACACCATTCCTCTTCAATCTGTCATTCCTGGCGTAGTAAACCATGTTATTGTGATATTCCAAATGGCCAATACCAGTCCATTTCAGCTCACTAATGCCTAATATATTGATATTTATGGGTTCCATTTCATTTTTGACAACTTGCAATTTTCCCAGATTCATACTTCGTACATTCCATGTTCTGATTTTCAATGAATGTTTACAGCTGTTTCTCTTCATTTTGAGTTGTGCCCCATTAACAAATGTAGGTTCCCTGGGCTTTTCTCCCACAGGCTTTACTCCATTCGCGTCATCATGGTCAATTCTACTTTGAGGAGGCAGCTCTTCCCCTCAAAAAAGTCGTATTTTGAGTGCTTTCTAACCTAAGGGGCTCATTTTCAGGCACTATATCTAACACAGTTTCTCTGCTATTCATAAGGTTTTCATTGACTGAATATTCGGAAGTAGTTCATCACTCTTTCTTCCTAGTCTGTCTTTGTCTGGAAGCTCATCTAAAAGCTGTCCACCATGAGTGACCCTGCTGGTATTTAAAATACCTGTAGTATAGCATTCAGAATCATAGCAACTCACAAGCCACCACAGTACGATAAACTGACAGACGAGTGGTGGGATCCTCCACTTTACCAATAATAATGTCCTTTTTCAGGGTCTGGTTCCTCCCTGATAATATGTCTGATGTATGAGGGATGAAGTCTCACCATCCTGGTGTTTAAGAAGTGTTTTGGTTGTACTTCTTCCAACACAGATTTGTTTGTACTGGCAGTCCATGGTACTTTTAATATTCTTATAATATACCATAACTCATATGCATTAATTCTTCTAAGGTCTTCCTTATTCATTGTCTAACTTTCACATGCATATGAGGTTATTGAAAATAACATGGCATGGGCAAGCATACTTTAGTCCTCAGACTGACATCTTTGCTCTTCAATACTTTAAAGAGGTCTTGTGCAGCGGATTTCCCTGATTTATTATGAGTACATCGTTTGATTTCTTGATTTCTGCTTCCATGAGTGTTGAGAGAAGACCCAAGTTCACACAGATAATTGTTCATAAGAGCATTACGCTCAAAGCAAACTGTTTTTGTTGTAACTGTTGTTAATTGGCCTAAAGTTATTTTGTTGTTTAGTTTAACATTGGCTTCCTGGAATAGTTTCAGTTTAAAGATTATTTCTGTTTATTGATTTGGGAACTTCCCCAGTAACAAAAATATTCAGAAAGTCTGGTTTCCCTATGAGGTTAAAGTTCTGCTCCACATTTGTCTTTTCTTTCTATTAGGATCTGTCTTTTGGGTCCATGGTCAAAATGTTCACTTCTGGTAGCTGGGCACCATCCATTTCTTCTGTTCTCATGGTAATGGGTTAGTAGTTTTTGGAAATAATTGAGCCTATATTCCATTTATTTCTCTGATTTCAGGATCTTCTCCTTCCTATGCTTTCCAGGTGAGTAGAGAGCAATTGTTGTATTTTGGATGGCTTCTCACAAACTTTTAAGATTCCTGGAACTACTCATCAAAGTAGGAAGTAGAACAAACTCTAAAAACAATATTTGGCCAATTGACTTGATAGATAGCCATAAACCTGAACCTTTGAACCAAGAAAACCAGTTCTATGAAATGTTTAGTTGTTTAGGCACAACTTACTGTTTTGTTTTTTTTAGCTGCTCTTATAGTTGTTAAGATTATATAAAACAACTTATATGCCAATTGAATATCTTTCTCTCTCTCTCTCTTGGTGTGTAGCTTAATAGTAATAATTGCCTTAGTCTGGTTGTGAAAAACATTTTCCTTCCTCTTGCATTGTTATTGAGTCTATTTCAACTTAGCTACTTCATAGGACAGAGTAGAACTGCCCCATATAATCTTTCTTGAAGCAGATTGATGCTTCCTTCTTTTATGGAATAGCTGGTGGATTTGAACTACTGATCTTTTGGTTAGCAGCCTAATACTTGCCCACTGCGCCATCAGAGCTCCCCATTGTCCATAGTTCTTGTCACTTTTCCCATCACCATAGACACAAATTTACTGCTTCTCTATGAGTGACTTTCTGGCCCCACCATTGGTCTTTTACTCTTTTCATTTCATATGTGTAACACCATACAAAATGTGATTGACTTATTTTGTAATGCATGATATCTTTGGGGAGCACAGCGACTCCCCAGGATAAGCACTGGACTGTGAACCACAGGGTTGGTGGTTCAAGTTCACCAACTGTTCTGTGGGAGAAAGACGAGACTTCTACTCCTGTAAACATTTTTTTTTTTAATGCCTCAGAAACTCTACACAGGGCCATTATGAGTCAGAACAACAGCAATGTCTTTGTGGTTTATCCATGTTGTAATATGTATTGTTGTAGTTAAGTATCATCGAGTTAGTTCCGACACATAGCGACCGAGTATAGGATTTCCGAGAAACATCTTGTGGGTTTGAACTACTAAACTGACCTTTCAGTTCAGTGCTTATCCTTCAATGCCATTGTTGTTGTTATTGTCAAGTGCCGTCAAATCAGTTCTGACCTATAGTGACCCCATATAGGGTTTTCTAGGAGTATCTAGTAAACTTGAACCACAGATCTTTTGGGTCAAGCCACCTTTTCAGTCCAGTGCATTAACCCACAGTGCCACACCAGGACTCCAACAGTGCCATATGACTTAATTTTTCTTTAAGGCTTAGGTGAATCAAGTTCACCGTTACGGAGCTCTAGTAGTGTAGTGATTATGAATTGGGAAGCTAACCTCAAGGTCAGCAGTTTGAAACTACCAGCTGCTCCGTGGATGAAAGAGGAGACTATCTGCTTTCTTAAATATTTACAGCCTTGGAAACCCTATACAGGGTCTCTCTGAGTCAGAATGAACTCTAAGGCACACCACCCCTAGTATTCCATTGTGTGTGTACCACATTTTGCTCATCCATTCACTTATTGATAGGCTCTTGGGTTTTTCCAACTTTTGCTGTTGTTGTTCTTATTAAGTGCCGTCAAGAAGATTCCGATCCATAGCAACTCTGTATAGGGTTCCTCTGAGCCTTCCTCCTTGCATTCCAATCACCATGCATTTTGATTGCATGTTTGATCAATTTCAGACTGAAGAAGTTAGTAGAATTCTTCAACTGGCTTTTAGGACTCCTGGTGTGGCACTGTAAGAGCAACACTGGACTGTGAACCACAAGATTGTTGGTTCAACCCCACCAGCTGGCCCTTGAAAACCCTATACAGAGTCATGTCATCGAGTCAGAACTGACTCGATGACACTTAACAACAACAACAACACCTATTGTAATAGTCTTCTAAAATACAGTTTCTTCTTTTCTAAGTCTGGCTCTCTTTTTATTTGATAGAATATTAGCCAGGGTTCTATATTTAAGATGAGTTCTGGTGTGGCGCTGTGGGTTAATGTGCTGGGCTGTGAGGTGGGCAGTTCAAGCTCACCAGCTACTCCTTGGAAACCCTGTACAGGGTCGCTATAGATCGGAAGCAACTCGATGACACTTAACAACAACTACAAGATTACTTCTTTTAGAGTGACTGAATAGGAATTTTTTCAGAAAACATACTATAGTATAAATTTCGAACAATTTTCTTCATAATGTTTTAGGGTTCATCTCCATCAGGATGTTTTTATTCTCGCTTTTTATCTGACCTTTCAGTACTTGATACAGCTAAAAGCATTCACTGGTGACAGAAGCTAAACACTGACATTGATTCTGCTAGATTGGATGTGTTTTGTGATATATCTTAAACAAAACCAGAAAACAGTCTTATTTTGACTTCTGTGAGACTAGCAAAACTACTTATATTCTGAGTGTATATGCAAAATTTAAAATACAGAATGTTTACAGGATCTGTTATCTACTCAGCTTTTATCACTGTTGTCGATGGATCACATTGAACATAAAATCCCAAAATAATAGGTCTGAGTGTTCTTATTTCTCCTGCTTTGGCTGCCAGGAGTACTTTTACTACCGTGACTAGGAATATAAAAATGATATGATTTGGGAGACACTAATAAGATGGTAGGTGGGAGCATGAACAGAAGAAATGCATAAGGAAACATCCTAAGTACTTATTATTACAGATGGCAAAAATTGGCCCTCAGCCAGTTTACACTAAAGGCTGCTTTCTCCATGTGGGAATCCGGATTCCTGCCTGTTTTAGTCTAGCTAAGTAAAAAAACTAGCACATTTTGTCATGAAGCACAATTTCTGACTATTGTGGATGTAAGTATTTTCTTTCCTTTCTAGGAAAGAATGCTATGATATGCATTTCCCACTAGTAACCTCTTAGTGGAGTCCTGTTTGGCACTGTGGGATAGAGTACTGGACCACAAGGTTGGTTTGAACCAAAAGGTCATTGATGCAAACTCACCAACTACTTCTCGGGAACCTACACAGGGTCACTATGAGTCAGAATCAACTCAAGGACACTTAACAATAACAACAACCTCTTCTTAGGGGCATTATAATAAATAAAACCTGATGATGGAGGAAAGTAGGTAATTTTTCATCAGGCTTCATTTTTCAGAATTGTTGTTATGTCAAGTGCCCTCAAATCAATTCTGACTCATAGCGCCCCCTTTAAGGAGTCCTGGTATGGCATTCTGGGTTAATGCTGTGGGCTGCAGGGTCAGTTTGAACCCCAAGGCTGGCGGTTCAAACTCACCAGCCACTCCTTAGAGACCCTATACATGGTCGCTATGAGTTGGAACCAACTCAAAACATTTAACAACAACGTAGGGTTTCTGAAGAGTGGTTGCTGGGTTTGAAATGCTAATCCTATAGTAGGATTGTTGTTTTGTTAAGTGCCTTTGAGTCGGTTCTGACTTATAGTGACCCCTATAGTGTTTCCAAAGAGTGACTGGTAGGTTTAAACCTCCGGCCTTGTGGTTAGCAGTCTGGTGCTTATCCTACAGTGCCGCACCAGGACTCCATGCCATTAGGGTTCCTCAAAATAAAGAGTTTGGGACAGAATAGATTTGTTAGACTGTGGATTCATCTCCTGTATTCTAGAGTGGAAGTTTTATAAGCATCTGGAAGTAGTGTAATATGGAGTCACTAATACCTGGATACAGAATGATAGGGGATTTGAAGTTGGTTTGAATTACAGCTTTATCACTCAACTATCATCACTATTTGCAAGTGGGAGATTAACATAATCTCTTTATGCTTGTTTTCTATATAAAAAATACATACCTAATAGGATTGTTCTGAGAATGGAATGATACCACTTTTGTTAGTAATCTGAAACGTAGTCATCAAGAATTAATTATTGTGCTCTTCCTTGACCCTTTGATTCTTGCCTATATATCAAAATAGGAATGGAACCTTCTATTGTCTCAGTCTAAATAGAATCCAGAATGTTGCCCAAGAATGTTTCAGATCCAATCTAGAACCACTGTATTGACTTTCTCAAATATTACAGTCATTTCCTCTTTTGTTTTGATGCATTAAAAAAATGAGAACATATCTAAGGGATTTCTATAATAATGTGGGACAGAAAGTTAGAAATTATATTCAACTGCATATAAAAGAATCCTTATTAAGTAGCTAACCCAAATGTTCTTGTTTGTTTGTTTTTTTTTTTCCTATAACAATGCTGACATTGGCAGTCTGGTGCTGATAAAGGAACTTGACACAGCCATCTGTGACCCAGACTTGTTTGTTTCCACAAATCATTTTATGTATTTGGATTTACTTCCTATTCTCATGGCCTAGTCCATTATTCATCTTGTCATACTGTGGTAACTTTAGTGTTGCTGTGATTCTGGAAGCTATGCCACTGGTATTTTAAATGTCAACAAAATCTCTCGTGGTGGACAAGTTTCAGATGAGCTTCCAAACTAAGAAGGAGAGACAGACTACTGAAAACCGTATGACTATAAATGGAGCACTGTCAGATAGCATTAGAATATTGACTATTGAAACATGATGAAAGAGCCTCAGTATATTTTCAGACAGACTGCCAAGATGAGCCTCGCAGGTTAGAAGGCAGTCAAAATAAAACTAGGGAAGAGCTGCATACTCAAAGTGGAGTTTACTGTGATGATGTAAATGGAGTAAAGATTTTGGGACCTTCATTTGCTGATGCAGTACAATTCAAAAGGAGGAGAAACTGCTGTAAACGTTAATTAAAATAGGACATGGAATTTATTAAGTATGAATTTCGAATAATTGGAAATTATAAAAAATGAAATGGAATGCATCCATATATCTATATCCCAAGTATTAGTGAGCTGAAATTGACTGCTATTGGCCACCTGTAACTTGACAAACAAATGATTTGCTATGCCTTGAATGATAAACTGAACATAATGGCGTTGCATTCCTCATCAAAAAGAGTATTTAAAGATGTATCTTGAAGAACAATGCTGTCTGTGATAGGATAATATCCATATGCCTATAAGAAGACCAATTAATACAACTGTTATTCAGATTTACGCACCAGCCACTAAAGCCAGTGATGATGAAATTGAAGAATTTTGCCAACTTCTTCAATCTGAAATTGATCAAACATGCAATCAATAGTAATTAATAATTCCTGGTGATTGGAATGCAAAGGTAGGAAACACAGAGGATGGCTCAGTCATTGGAAAATATGACCTTGGGTTGAG
>NW_006408746.1:797156-800192 GCF_000296735.1 Chrysochloris asiatica | reverse complement strand
ATTCTGTGTTGTTGTTGGCGGAGCTCTTTACTACACATCCACCCGATCCGCCATCTTGTTTGTTCTCCCCAGATATCTTTTTTAAACAACAGAAATGACAACTCTACACATGAACTTCACCAGATGAAATACACAGAAATAAAATTGAATACATCTGTGGCAAGAGATCATAGGAATGCTCCATATCATCAGCCAGAACAAGGCCAGGGGCAGACTGTGGCACAGACCATCAATTCTCACATGCAAGTTTAGGCAGAAGCTGAAGAAAATTTAAACATTAAGTCCAAGATACTCAAAATATGACCTTGAACATATCCCACCTGAATCCAGCAATCATTTGAAGACCAGCTTTGATGCATTAGACATTAATGACCAAAGACCAAAAGAGTTATGGGATGACATCAAGATCATATTAGAGGAAGAAAGCAAAAGGTCATTAAGACAAGAAAGAAAGAAAAGACCAAAATATGTCACAAGACACTTTGAAATTTGCTATTCAAGTTTGAGCAAATGGAAGAAGTAAGGAAATAAAGAGTTGAATAGAAAATTTCAAAGAGCAGCTCAAGAAGACAAAGTCAAATACTATAATGAAATGTGCAAAGATCTGGAGTTAGAAAGCTGAAAGGGAAGAACATGCTCAACATTTCTCTAGTTGAGGGAAATTAAGAAAAAATTCAAGCCCTGAGTTGCGATACTGAAGGATTCTAAGAGCAAAATATTGAATAATGCAGAAAGCATCGAAAGACGATGGAAGGAATACACAATCACTATACCAAAAAGAAATGGTTGATGTTCAGCCATTTCAAGAGATTGCATATGATCAAGAGCTAATGATACTGAAGGAAGAAGTCCAAAGTACAAAGAATGCTTCAGCAAAGAACAAGGCTGCAGGATAGATGGAATGCAAATTGAATTTTTTAAACAAAGTAATGCAGCACTGGAGGCACACACTCATCTATGCCAAGTAATTTGGAAGACAACTGTCTGGTTAACTGATTGGAAGAGATCCACATGTTTGTCCTTTCCAAAGAGATGTTACGCAGTGGAATGCAGATATCATCATATAATATCATTAACATCGCATCCAAGTAAAATTTTGTTGACTATAATTCCAAAACATCTGCAACAGTACATTGACAGGGAACTGCCAGATTCAGATGAGGATGTGGAATGAGAGATATAATTGCTGATGTCAAATGGATTTTGGTTGAAAGCAGAGAATACCAGAAAGATATTTGTCTGTGGTTCATTGATTATGCAAACACTTTTGATTGCATGGATCATGACAGGCTATGGACAGCATTGTGGAGAATGAGTGAGTATTCAGAAACATTTAATTGTACTCACGAGGAACCTGTACATAGACCAAGAGGCAGTTATTCAAACAGAACAAGGGAACGCTGGTTTTAAATCAGGAAAGGGTGTGCCTGTGTTTTATTCTTTCACCATATATTTTCAGTCTGTATGCTGAATAAATAATTGGAGATTCTGGATTGTATGAAGAAGAATGTAGCATCAGGACTGGAGGAAGACACAACGTAAAGAAAACAAAACTCCTCACCCACCACTGGATCAATAAATAGCATCATGGAAAAATGGCAAAAAGATTAAGGTTATCAAAGACTTCATTTTACTCAGATCAGCCAGCAACAATCACAGAAACAGCAGTCAAGAAATCAGATGATATATTGCATTAGGCAATTCTGCTGCACAAAACTTCTTTTTTCTTTCTTTTTTTTTTCTCTCAAAACTTCTTTAAAGGGTTGAAGAGAAGATATTAGTTTGAGGACCCCTGACACAAGTTATGGTAGTTTTAGTAACCTCATATGCATGTGAAAGTTGGACATTGAATAAGGAAGACATAGAAGAATTGATTCATTTGAGTTATGGTGTAAAAGTACCATAGACTGCCAAAAGAGCAAAAACTCTGGTTGGAATAAATACAGGCAGAATGTTCCTTAGAAGACTGGCCAGACTTCCTCCCATCATACTTTGGACTTATTATCTGGAGGGACCAATCCCTGGAGAAAGACATCATGCTTGCTAAAATGGAGGATGAAGGAAAAAGAGGGAGATCTCCAATGAGATGGATTGGCACAGTGGTAGCAACAATGGGGTCAAGCATAGCAATGATTGTGAGGTTGGCTCAGGACCAAGCAGTGTTTCATTCTGTCGTGTATAAGGTCAGTATGAGTCCCTACTGACTCAGTGTTGTTGTTGTTGTTAAGTGCCGTGGAGTCGGTTCTGACTCATAGCGACCCTGTACAGGGTTTCCGAGGCTGTAAATCTTTATGGGAGCAGAACGCCTCATCTTTCTCCCACGGAACAGCTGGTTGTTTCGAACTGCTGACCTTGCGGTTCGCAACCACTATGCTACCAGAGCGCCTTACTGACTCAATAGACATAAAAACAACAATGGTCTAGTACTCACATCATGGTTGCCCCACATTTAGCTTCACGTTCCTAGTAAGAAGAAAGACTAAAAAGCCTGTGACAACTAAATATGTCCTTTAAAAAAGAATATCTCTGTAAGTCCCACCCAAGGATTTCCACTTACATATCATTGGCTAGAGAACTGAATCATGTAGCCAATATAATATTATTGCTGTTGTTAGGTGCCATCGAGTCGGTTCTGACTCATAGTGACCCTGTGCACAACAGAATGAAACACTGCCTGATCCTGGGCCAACCGTACAATTATTGCCACACTTGAGCCCATTGATGCTGCCACTTTGCCAGTCATTCTCTCTGGAGATATTCCTCTTTTTCTCTGACCCTCCACATTACCAAACATGATATCCTTCTCCAGCAGCTGGTCCCTCCTGATAATATGTCCGAAGTACGAGAGACGAAGTCTGGCTATCCTGGCCTTCAAGGAGCACTCTGGCTACACTTTTTCCAACACAGATCTGTTGGTTCTTTTGGCAGCCCATAGCACTTTCAACATTCTCCTCCAACACCATAACTCAAAACATCAGTTCTTTTATGATCTTCCTTATTTACTGTCCAACTTTCGCATGAATATGAAGTTATTGA
>NW_006408746.1:794205-796543 GCF_000296735.1 Chrysochloris asiatica | reverse complement strand
CTTTTAGGTAAATCTGCCTTTTTTTTTTCATTGATTCTTTAAGTTTCTTTAAAGTTTGGTGTATGTTCAACCAAGTTTTTGCCACTAATATTTTCCCTAAATTTTATTTATCTTGCTCTGAAGAATATACACAACAAAACATACAATAACAGAATCATTTTTACATATATTATTCAGTGACTTAATTATGTACTTTAAGTTATGGAAACCATTTCACCGTCCTTTTTTGAGTTATTCTTCATCCATTAATATAAATTCACTTCCCCATAAGTTTTCTATTTTAACATTCACATTACTTTTTTTATCCATATGTTGCTGTTAAGTGCTGTTGAGTTGGTTATGACCCATAGCAACCCTGTACAGATAGGGTTTCCAAGGAGTGGCTGGTGAGCTTGAACCGCCATTCTTGTGGTTCAAACTAACTTTTCAGTCCAGCTCATTAACCCACAGTGCCACACCAGGACTCCATAGTCCTTAAAAGAGGCCAATGCTGAAGGCAGGCTTTTTTTTTTTTTAAAGTTTTCATTGTGAATTGAGTGATAGTTTTTATGAGAGAACATCGGTTTTACACTCATCATTTCATTACAATGATTACAATCTCGTGCATCATCATTCAACAATATTCACTTCTATTCCTTCTGTTTCCCCCTGTATTGGGGGGGTGGGTGGGGGGGAAGAGGGATGTACAACAAAACACTCAGGAATATATAATCATTTAAACAACCAAAGGGCACATTCTGCAAGCCTGCCTCCTGGCCACCATCACACAGCTTTTCTCCTTTCATGAGTCTAGGGTCTTAAGCAAGGCAGGCATTTTTTACTAGTTAAGCTAAACTGTTGTTTGATTTTAAGATGACCAGGGGATTTTTGACATCAGATTTAAGGAACATCTCAGGGGATCACCTACAAGATTGCAGAAATCCTAGAGTTAGCCCAAGAGATTTTAAAATTCTGTTCTGTATTTCCCCTGTTTTGATTAAGATTATTCTATACAATCTTTAATCTGAATGTTTAGTAGTTGTAGCTGGTCACCAGCCAGTTCTTCTATCTCATTGCAATGGTAGAAGTTGTTCATGAAATTAATTAGCCACACAGTCCATTGTTGTTGTTGTTGTTAAGTGCCATCTAGTTGGTACTGACTCATGGTGACCCTGTGCACAACAAAACAAAACACTGTCAGGTCCTGGGCCAACTTTATAATCGTTGCTACCTTTGAGGCCATTGATGCTGCCACTGTGCCAGTCCTTCTTGCTGGGGCTCTTCCTCTTTTTGCTTAACCCTCCACTTTACTAAACATGATATCTTTCGTTAGGGACTGGTCCCTTCTGGCAATATGATGTATGAGAGACGAAGTTTGGCCATCCTGGCTTCCAAGGAGCATGCTGGCTGTGCTTCTTCCAACACACATCTATTTGTTCTTTTAGCAGTCTGTGGTACTCTCAATCTTCTCCTCCAACACCATAATTCAAATGCATCAATTCTACAGTCTTCTTATTCACTATCCAACTTTCACATGCGTGTTAGGTTATTGAAAATACCATGGCTTGGGTAATGTGTACCTTAGTCTTCAAACTGACATCTTTGCTCTTCAACACTTTAAAGAGGTCTTGTGCAGCAGATTTGCCTAATTGTTTGATTTCTTGTGTGCTGCTTCCATGAGTGTTGATGGTTGATCCAAGCAAAATGAAGTTTTTGACGACTTCAGTCTTTTCTCCATTGATATGGATGTTGTCCATTGGTCCAGTGTTGAGGACTTTTGTTTTCTTTACATTGAGGTGAAACCCATACCGAATTCTGTGGTCTTTTATCTTCATCTGTAAGTATTTTAAGTCTTCTTTACTTTCAGCAAGCAAGGGTATGTCGTCTGCATTTCACAGGTTGTTAATGAGTCTTCCTTCAATCCTGATGACATGTTTTTCTTCTTTTTGTCATATAATTTGTTCAGTGTACAGGTTGAATAAGTATGGTGACAGAATACAACCCTTTTGCATACCTTTCCTAATTTTAAACCATTTGATTTTCCCGTGTTCTGTTTACACAACTGCCTCTTGGTCTGTATATAGGTTCCTCATGAGCACAATTAAATGTTCTGGAATACTCAAATCTTGCAGTGTTGTCCATAGCTTGTCATGATCCACATTATTGAAAGCCTTTACGTAGTCAATAAAGCATAGGTAAACATCTTTCTGGTATTCTCTGCTTTCAGCCAAGATCCATCTGACATCAGCGATGATGTCCCTCTTTCCACGTCCTCTTCTGAATCTGATCGAACCTCATGAACTTCTCTGTCAATATATGGCTACAGTCCATATTCTCAACCTATTCTTTTTTTTTTTTT
>NW_006408746.1:788534-792253 GCF_000296735.1 Chrysochloris asiatica | reverse complement strand
TATTCCATTGTGTGTATGTACCACAATTTGTTTATCCATTCTTCAGTTGATGGGCACTTTGGCTGTCTCCATCTTTTTGCTATTGTAATTAGTGCTGCTATAAACATTGGTGTGCATGTATCTTCTGCTGCTATAAGCATTCAACCTATTCTTGACTATACATCTTCTACTGATCCTGATTGGAAGAGATCTTATTTGTGTTTCAAAAAAAGGTGATTCTATGGAATGCAGAACTCATTGGACATCTTGTTAAAGTGAGGGTCAACAAAAAAGAAAACCTTCAATGAGATGGTTTAACACAATGGGATCACCATTGGGATCAAGTGTAGCAACATTTGTGAGTTTGCTGCAGGACAGAGCAGTATTTTGTTCTGTTATGCATAAGGTTGCTGTGAATTGGTACTGACTCTATTACACCTAACAATAACAACAACAACACTTACATAAAATGAAAAGAAAAGGCAAATATTCAGAGACCAGTGTTTGCTGAACCTCTTCCAATCAGTTGGACAGACAGTTGTCTTCCAAATTTCTTAGCATATATGTATGAGTGCCTCCAGGGCCGCATCAGTTTGTTGAATGATTTCAATTTGTATTCCATCAATTTTTGTGGCCTTGTTCTTTGCCAACACCTTCAATGTACCTTGGATTTCTTTCTTCAGTATCATTAGCTCTTGATCATATGCTACCTCTTAAACTTTTTGAACACTTCTTTTTGAACTGTGACTCAGTGTATTCCTTCTGTCTTCTTTTGATGCTTTCTGCAACATTCAATATTTCACCCTTAGATTCCTTCAGTATTTCAACTAGAGCCTTGAATTTTTTCTTCAGTTCCCTTAGCTTGATAAATGTTCAGCATGTTCTTCCCTTTAGGTTTTCTATTTATAGATCTTTGCACACTTTATTATAATATTTGATTTTGTCTTCTTGAGCTGCTCTTTGAAATTTTCTATTCACCTCTTTTAGTTCCTCATTTCATCCATTTGCTTTAGCATCTCAAAGTTGAAGAGCAAATTTCAGAGTCTCTTGTGACATCCATTTTGGTCTTTTCCTTTTTTTTTTGTCTTCTCAGTGACCTTTTGCTTTCTTCCTGTATGGTGTTCTTGATATCATCCCACAACTCTTCTGACTTTCATTTACTAGTGCCTAGTTCATCAGTCTCTTCTTGAGATAATCTGTAAATTCAAGTGGAATATGTTCATGGTCATATTTTGTCTCTTGTAGACTTGTTTTAATTTTCTTCAGTTTCATCATAAACTTCAGTTGTCTGCCCCTGGCCTTGTTTTGACTTATGATAGGGAGCTTTTCCACAGCTGTTTCTATGTTGTTGTTGTTATTGTTATGTGCCGTGGAGTCAGTTCCGACTCATAGCAACCCTGTACAGGGTTTCTGAGGCTGTAAATCTTTATGGGAGCAGAAAGCCTCATCTTTCTACTGTGGAACAGCTGGTAATTTTAAACTGCTGACCCTGAGGATAGTAGCCCGAGTCATAGCCACTACACTACCAGAGCTGTTTCTGTAGATGTAGTCAATTTGATTTCTTTGTATTCCATCTGGTGATGTCTATATGTATGGTTGTCTTTTTTTATTTATTAAGTTTTTGTTGTGAATTATGTGGGTTTACATGGGAGAACGTCAGTTTTACATTCATCCTATTGTATTTCATTTCATTGCAGCGATCACAGTCCCCTCCATGCTTCACCAAATAAACAAAGGGTACACCCCACAGGCCCGTCCCCTGGCCATCAATGCACAGACCCTCTCCTTCCCTGAGTCCCATGTCCCCTGACGCTTCATCTGTCCATGTCATCATCTCTGTCTCCATCCCTGGCATCACTGCCTCTCTGGGTAGGGTCACGCTTTCCACTCTTCTCTGCTCCTAAGCTGCAAAATCAATCACTCCCCTCCTTTTGTCAAAAAACATCTACCTCTACATTTCTGACCCTCACACTCAGTCCTAATGGCCATTATTCCCTATTGTACCACAAGAGTCTTCTCCCCATTTCCTTTAGCCAGCCCAGTCCCAAAAGACTGGAAATAATTCAGTGAAGGTTTTAACCTATCCCAGCCCCATCTGGAACTAGGCTCCCTCCTGAAAGCTTGTAAGCCAGTCACTTCTTGCCTTTATAGCCTCCACCCCCCATTTTGGGTAGCCAATGTCTAAGTTGCCCATCCCTGTCAACCCTGTGTTTCGAGGGGGTGGGAGTGATCCTTGCTGTAAAGACTTGTTTCCTTTTTTGAGCTACTACATCCATATGTACAGGTACAGTTCATCAAATTGTAGTGGGTTGCTCTTTTTTATTTCCCCCTCTTCTTTCTTCTTCTAGTCGAGTTCTGATCATCTAGCCATTGAAGCCAGGTCGAGTGGGTACTATCTGCAAGTATGGGTATTCTTGTGTGTCTCCCCTCACTTCATATCAGCTAGATGCTTCACTAACCTCTCTAGTCCTCTGTGGCTATGTCACTGCCTATGGACCTAGGAGTCCCCGGGTCATGCCTTAACTGCTGGCCATCCAGGTCTTTGCCTGGGTTCACAGGAGTCTATTGAATGTGGTCGGACTTAGATCCCAACTTTATTGCTGTCTTTTTCCCCTCTTCCCCTTATCAGAGACTAATGTGCTCACCATCCAGACCACATGCCTGCTCGTGTACTCCCCTTGAGTCTTAGTCTTGGAAGGGAGTTTGCTCTGAGGGGTCTGGACCACTTGCCTTTTATGGTTCCCAGGTGAACAGCTTACTTGTTCTTGTAGGAATCCATCATACTGCCATTGTTGTTTCTGATTATTCCTGCTGGTCTTCCTTCACAAAGTACTTTCTATTCTAGCCACTGGGCTAGTCTACTTGGCCTTTCCAGTAGAAATTTCCCACTTCAGACACTTCTGAATGGAATTCTGATTTCCACCTACATACAGTCTTATGCAATACAAAAGCTCCACAGGAGACCTCTTTCACTGGGCAATTTCTAGCCCCTTTAAGGTTTTCCAACCAGTTATAGGCTGAAGACTGACACTTTCTATTGTAATGTTTCTGGCTATTCCTCCTCCCCCCTACCCCCAAGTGTCTATTTCACAATGGTAGACAAGGGATACCAAGATTCAAAAGACAGTGAAGCATTTTAACATTATTCCCCTCTTTTACCCTTTCAAACCATGCCTCAATCCCTGTATCCCGAAGCCTATTGTTCCAAGGTTGTGTATACATCATCATTTACCTCTGTCCCACTTAGCCCATGCGAACCTACCTAACTGTTCTTCCATCCACCTTGTTCTTCCATTCTCCTCCCCCTTCTTGTGTATTGCCACCCTCCCCACCCCCCAGCATCCAAGCTTTTCTGTGTCTATTCCCTACTCTGTGCTCTGTCTTCCCCTCCTTCCCTCCCTCCCTTCCTCTCATCTCATACATCCCGGTGATAAGCAATTATATATATAGTTTTGGTTTTTTTGTTCCCCTTTGGGTGGATTCTTTCTCTTAGTCTTTTACAATCATGGCCCTATGCAGTATTTCTCCTTTTGTGACTGACTAATTTCACTCAGCATAATGTCCTCAGGGTTCACTCATGTTATGTGGTGGCTTGCAGCTTCTTTGTTGTTCTTCAAAGTAGTATAGTATTCCATTGTGTGTATGTACCACAGTTTGTGTATCCATTCTTCAGTTGATAGGCATTGAGACTGTCTCCATCTTTTTGCTATTGTAAATAGTGCTGCTATGAACATTGATGT
>NW_006408746.1:776894-787838 GCF_000296735.1 Chrysochloris asiatica | reverse complement strand
AAAATGGGAAGTTGTCAAAAATGAAATGGAACCCATATCTTAGGCATTAGTGAGCTGAAATAGACTGGTATTGGTCATTTTGAATCTGATGATCACATGGTTTACTATGCTGGAAATGACAGATTGAAGAGGAATGGTGTTGCATTCACTGTCAAAAAGAACATATCCAGATCAGTCATGAGGTACAAAGCTGTCTGTAATAGGATAAAATCCATTCATCTACAGGGAAGCCCAGTTAATACCACTATTATTCAAATTTATGACCAACCACGAAACCTAGTGAGGAAGATATAGAAGAATTCTATCAACTTCTTCATTATGAAATTGATCAAACATGTGATCAAGATGTATTGATTATTACTGGTGATTGGATGCAAAAGTTGGGAGCAAAGAGGAAGGATCAGTAGTTGGAAGATATGGCCTTGGTGATAGAAATTATGCTGGAGAATGCATAATAGAATTCTGCAAAACAAATGATTAGTTCATTTCAAATACCTTCTTTAGACTGCATAAGAGACGACTATACACATGGACCTCACCAGATAGAATACATAGAAATCAAATTGACTACATCTGCAGAAAGAGAAAAGGCTCCATATCATTAGTGAAAACAAGGCCACAGGCAGACTGTGGAACAGACCATCAATTACTTGATGCAAATTCAAACTGAAGCTGAAGAAAAGGAAAGCAACTACAGGAGAGCCAAAATATGACCTTGACTATATCCCACCTGAATTTAGAGATCATCTGAAGAACAGATATGATACATTAAACACTAAAGACCAGAAGAGTTTTGGGATGATATCAAGAACGTCATACATGAAGAAAGCAAAAAGTTATTATGAAGACAAGAAAGAAAGAAAAGGTCAAAATGGACATCAGAAGAGACACTGAAACTTACTCTTCAGCGTAGAGATGCTAAAGCAAATGGAAGAAATGAGGAGGTCCAAGAGCTGAACAGAAAATTTCAAAGATGAACTCGAGAAGATAAAGCCAAATATTACAACAAAATGTGCAAAGATCTGGAATCAGAAAACCAAAACGGAAAAATATGCTCAGCATTTCTCAAGCTGAGGGAACTGAAGAAAAAACTCAATCCTCAACTTTTGTTATTGAAAGATTCTCTGGGAAATTTTGAATGATGCAGAAAGCATCAAGAGAAGATGGAAGGAATACACAGAGTCACTGTCCAAAAGGAAATGGTTAATGTTCAGCTGCTTCAAGAGGTAGCATATGATCAAGAGCCAATGATACCGAAGGAGGAAGTCCAAGGTGCATTGAAGGAATTGGCAAAGAACAAAGCACCAGGAATTGATGGAATCAAGTGAAATCTTTCAAGAAAGTGAGGTGGCACAGGATGCACTCACTCATCTCTGCCCCAAAATTTGGAAGACAGCTTTCTGGCCAATTGATTGGAAAAGATCCATATTTGTGCCCATTCCAAAGAGAGGTGACCCAACAGAATGCAGAAATCAATGGGAAAACTCTTTGATATCCCATGTGAGTAACGTTTTGCTAAAGGCAATACAGAAACGGCTGCAAGCATACATTGACATAGACTTCCATAGGTTCAAGCAGGATTTAGAAGATGCCGAGGAATGAGGGATATCATTTTTGATGTCCACTGGATCTTGGCTGAAAGCAGAGAAAATCAGAAAGATGTTTACCTGTGCTTTATTGACTACACAAAGGCTTTCGATTGTTTGGATCATAACAAGCTATGGACAACATTGAGGAGTATGAGTATTCCAGAACACTTAATTGTGCTCATGAGGAATCTGTACTTAGACCAAGAGGCAGTTGTCCGAACAGAACATAGGAACACTGAATGGTTTACAATTAAGAAAGATGTATGACAGGGTTGTGTTCTTTTACCATACTTACTCAACCTGTATGCTGAGCAAATAATATGAGAAGCTGGGTTATATGAAGAAAAACATGGCATTCAGATTGGAGGAAGACTCATTAACAAGCTGTGATGTGCAGATGATACAACCTTGCTTGCTGAAAGTGAAGAGAACTTAAAACATTTTCTGGTGAAGATCAAAGAGCATAGTATTTGGTATGGATTGCATCTCAATGTAAAGAAAACAAAAATCCTCACCACTGGACCAAGAAATAACATTCAGTGGAGAAAAGATTGAAGTTGTCAACGACTTCATTCTTCTTGGATCAACTATCAACACTCATTGAAGCAGCAGTCAAGGAATCAAACGATGTATTGCATTGGTTAAGTCTACTGTACCAGACTTTTTTAAAGTGTTGAAGAGCAAAGATGTCAGCTTGAGGACTAAGGTCCGCCTTTCCCAAGCCATGGTATTTTCAATAACCTCATATGCATCTGAAAGCTGGACAGTAGATAAGGAAGACTGTAGAAGAACTGATGCATTTGAGTTATGGTATTGCAGGAGGATACTGAAAGTTCCATGGGCTGCTTAAAGAACCAATAAATCCATGTTGGAAGAAGTGCAGTCAGAGTTGGCCTTGGAGGCCAAGATGGCCAAACTTTGTCTCATACTTTGGACATATTGTCAGGAGGAACCAGTCCCTGGAGAAGAATATCATGTTTGGTAAGGTGGAGGATCAGAGAAAAAGAGGAAGACCCCTAACGAGATGGATTGGCCAAGTAGCAGCATTGATGAACTCAACCGTGGCAACAATAGTGAGGTTGGCCCTAGATCGGGCAGTGTTTTCTTCGGCTGTGCATAGTGTCGCAATGAGTAGGTACCGACTCAGTGGCACCTGACAACAACAACAACTCTTCATAGTATTCTGTTATTATCCTTTTGATTTCGTTTGGTTCCATTGTGACATCGCCCACATGGTTTCTAATGTGACTTATTTGTGTCCTCTCCCTCTTTTCTTTTTTAGTTTTGCCAATGGTTTTTCAATTTTATTAATTATTTCAAAGAATCAGCTTTTTGTCCTGTTGATTCTTTCTGTGATTTTTCTGTTTTCCATCTCATTTATTTCTTATCTTTATTATTTCTTTTCTTTTGGTGACTGTAGTCAGTTCTGACTCATAGCAACCCTGGACAGGGTTTCCATGGCTGTAAATCTTTACAGGAGCAGAATGACTCCACGGCACATAACCACAACCACTGTTGAATTTTGTTCGCTTGTATTTTGTTGAAGATTATTACATCTGTATTCATAAGAAATACTAGCTGTAGTTTTATTTGTTTTTTTTTGTGGTGTCTCTGTTTGGTTTGAATAACAATGTTATTTTTAATTCATAGTTTGGATTAGGGAGAACATTCTACTTTAAATCATTTAGTGCAGGAGTCTCAGGCCTAGGACAGAATCTAAGCCAAAATTTGCTTAGAACTTTGACATAATGTTTTGCTTTTTTTCTTAATTTGAAAAACTTTTGGTACAACATATACTTCAATTATTTTAAAATCTCTACCATTCCCTATTGTCTGATAGGCCCATCCAGTGCAAATGTTTATGTTGCATGCTTGGACCATTAAGTATTTGTATTTAAATGTACAGATACCATCAAAATCATCTCAAAATCATGAAAATATGAATATCTAACCTGTATGAGGTTCATGGACTAGTGTTGAGAGAATTAGTAAAACACTTATTCACTGTGGCCATCATCTGGCTGACTGTTATCAGGTGTCAGTAAGCATGCATCAGTCTGTGATTAAAGCTGAATTACTTTGATGTGATTGTCTTTGTAATTGAAAGTCTCTTTTAGCCTGCTTGTAACAAAGATGAAATTATTACAAATGACAACCATTTTTCATGGTGTTTTGTATAAATCATGTATATAACTAAGTTTTTTGTTGTTGTTATTGTTGTTAAGTGCCATAGAATCAGTCTGACTCATAGCGCCCCTATGTAGGGTTTTTGAGGAGTGGCTGATGAGTTTGAACCTCTAACTTTGCAGTTCAAACAGACCTACGATTGAGTGCTTATCCTTTAGCAGCAAGCAAGGACTCCATAAACTAACGTTAGATCTTATTATTCATATGGGGAAAGAGTATCTTTGTATCTTTTCCTTAGAATTCTTTAGTAGCAGATAAAGTATGAATTTAGAGGAATATTTATTTGGAAATTACATATTTATTAGAATGTCTATCGCTTTTCATAGTTAAAAATCAGTAATAGTGAATAAGAAAATGAATAATTCCTGCTTTTAAAATTAAAATCTAGGAAAACTATCACGACTACTTTTCACAGATATTTAGTATTCTTTTCTTTTATCCATACCAGACTTTACTTCGACCTCTTCAAGCTTTATGCTCTTTCCAGCTTCAGCATGGTGCTCAAATTCGCCTCAGCAAGGAACATCTTCTGAAAAATGGAATATATCCTAAACCCATGCCAAAGAATAAACGCAAGCTCAGGAAAATGGAATTGTTAATGAACAGTGTTAAAATTTAGAGTGATTTTTCTTATGGTGCTAGTTTACCGTCTTCAGCTGACAATGTCAAGTTACTTGGACTCTGTGGGTTTTTTACTGTTTATAAGAATGAAAGTTGTATACTACTTTTTCCCACAAGAAGGAAGTAAACCAAATAACCAGGAAAACAAAATAAGACATCCCTGTCTCATTGAAAACCAAGATTTCTTACTTGTATTTGTTTTTTTTAAATGTGTCTCTAATCATTTTTTTTCGAATTGCTATTCTAAAATGTGACTAGTAGTTGGTCTGAATTAGGAATTGCTTATGAAACAGAAGGAAATCGATGTGCCTGACTGGAAGTAAGATTGTTTCCACTAATGTTTATTGGTAATTTGGAATTTGGTAGAGAACTATAAGAGAGGATACCTACATAGTTTTGCAATCTTGTTCATGAACTTTATGGATTGAAGTTAGTAACATAAGAAAATAATGATAATAAAGTAGTTTAGTTCTAATGTATTCATTTTAATAAAATAATACAACCAAATAAGGAAATTGTTTATTCTTTAAGGACTAAACTTAAATTCAGCTAATGTGGCTTAAGTGTTCTACTAATTAATTAATACAATTTGAAATACCCACATATTCATTTGCAACCACTCTGGTAAGTTTTTATTTTCCAATATTTGTTGAAAAAAATTATTGACTAAATTTATAAACCAGTTTAATTGAGCTGGTTTAATTTTATTTCTGTAACTAGGGCATCACTTTTTTTTTTAATTGGCAAAAAATTTTTAATTTGAGAGAATCATTTCTTTCCCACTTGGGCAAATATTCAATGAGAGTTTGTATGTAATAGGAGACAGATACAAGGGGACTTTCAAAAGTTTGTGGAGAAATGGAATTAAAAGATAATAGAGTTTTTCTGTGAAATTTTTGAAGCCTCCTCATACATAATGTACATTTTATATTTAATTTAAATTTACTGCAATTATGTACACATTTTTGCCAAGAAAATTCCCCTTTTGCTTTGTTCTTTATGATGCCTATAATTTCTAGAATCCAGTCCTAAGTTGTAAAGACCAAAATATGCAATTTAAGGGTAATCTTTATATATATTTTATGTGTGTGGTACATAAGCATGTAAAAATAATTACTTCTCACATTTCATACTCATTTGTATGTTTATTATTGACCTGAATTAGTCCCTTATTAAAAGCTGTAATGCTGGTCACAATTAGAATGCTAATGGCTATTTGGAGAAACTATGAAAAAATATTTTAAAATATTAAACAGAAATTAGGTTTCTTTCTTCCACTGTTGACCTTTTTTAAAATTTAAAAACAAATTAACACAATTATAATCTAAACCACAATACTAAATGCTTATCTAGGTATAATACTAAAGAAATAATGTGTAATATATGAAAATAAGTCAAAGTATTACTGCAAAATCATAGAAATCTTTATTAAACAAAGATATAAAAATGTAAAGTAACTGTTTCTCAACATATCCTCCATCTAGGCTTATACACTTCTGAAAGTTGTGTTTCTCTCTCTCTAATCCTTCCCTGAAGAATCCTGTGCTCTTGGACTTACACATCAAAATGGCAGTTTTAGTTTCTTTAAGATACTCAAATCATATTCCTTTGAAATCTTCTTTGAATTTGGGGAACAAAAGAAGTCTGATGGGGCAAGGTCATGGCTATAGTATGGATTTTATAAGGTTTCCCAACAAAATTCTCATAGTACATCCCTTATTACACTCAAAGAATGAGCAGTAGATACATTGTTGTGATGGACACAAAAATTTCTCAGCACATTTTTTCCTACCAATGCAGTTTTCAATTTTTAAAAACATCTTCCTGAAAAGCCTCCATTGATCATCCTGTGTCCTTTGAAAAAGCTATCGAGATTATTCCTTCAGAATCAGTTGCTGTAACCTGCGCTGACCTCTGCCTTGAATTGGCCCACCAGATCCCTTTAGAAGCCATGTTTTGATTGCATCTTTTTTTGAAAGGAGATTAGGAATAAGACAAGTGTATTGCTGAGAGAACTTGTTCACAGCCATCCACTGATGACAGAGATATGTTTAAACATGTTTTAGTTGGAATAATTCTGTTCATTGTATGAATTAGAACCCTAATATTGTTGTTGTTAGGTGCCATTGACTTTTAATTGGACATTTCATGGGACATATATTGCTGAGAGAACTTGTGTATATTCATACACATGTCAGAGACATGTTAAACATGTTTGTTTGGAATAAATTCCTACTTGTGTGAACTGGAACCATAGTAGCAATACTTTATTTACCCTCACATACATAAACCTTTCTCAAGGAAATGGATCATGAGGTTGTAGAATTTGGTTAAGTCCTGCACTCATGAGTCAAATTTGCGAGGATAGAGGCTTAGCCTGACTCTCATAGCTTCAGAGATTGATAAACTCATGAAAAACAGATAAGATGGTTGTCGACTTACAAGCTACAGAATCTCAAGATCAGAAAGCAGTACAGCAGGCTGCTCTTTCAAGTTCAAAGAACTGGAGGTCAGGTAATAATTAGCCAAATGCAGCATCCAGATTGAGCAAAAATCCAGAGAGCTTTCCCAGAATATTCATATTTATATTGAATATAGGCCCCACCCCAGAGGAAACTCCCTTTTAACTGATCGACTGCTCAGAAGCAATCTCATCTTGCAGTTGATTGCATTATATCGATTCTCATCACTGTCCATTTGTCATACAGTGGTGGCATGTGTGTTGGTGTGATGCTGGAAGTTATGCCATCAGTATTCTAAATACAGCTAGGTCAACCATGGTAGACAAGTAGTTTAAGGTGAACTTCCAGATTAAGACAGACTAGAAAGAAGGGCAGCCAAACTCCTTCTGAATCATTAGCTACTGAAAACCTTATGAATAGCACCATCTGATACAGTGCTGAAGGTGAGCCGCTAAGGTTGAAAGGCACTCAAAATACTACTGGAAAACAGCTTCCTCCTGAATGTAGAGTTGACCTTAATGATATGAATGGTGCATAGCTTTCAGAAGCTTCGTTTGATGATGGGACATGATTTAAAATAAGAAGAAACAGTTGCAAACATGCATTAATAACTACAATGTAGCATGTACAAGGTATGAATCAAAGAAAATAGGAAGTTGTCAGAAATGAAATGGAACACATATAGATTGGCACTATAGGCATTAATGGTCTGAAATGGATGGGTGTTGGCCATTTTAAATCAGACAATCATATGGTTCTCTACACTGGGAACAATAAACTGAATAGAATTGGCATCACATTCATTGTCAAAATGATAATTTCAAGATCAATCTTAAATACAGTACTGTCTGAAAATAGGATAATATCCATACACTACAAGGAAGACCAGCTAATTCCACTGTTATTCAAATTTGTTCATCAAAAACTAAAGCCAATGATAATAAAATTTAAGAATTCTACCAGTTAATTCAGTCTGAAGTTTATCAACATGCAACTAATATGTGTTGATTATTACTGGTGATTGGAATGCAAAGGTTGGAAACAAAGAGAAAGGATCCATAGTTGGAAAATATAGCCTTGATGATAGTGATAAGAGAATTTTGCAAGACCAATGAACTGTTCAATGAAAATACTTTTTTTAACAATAAAAATGTTGACCAACACTTGTGGCTTGCATGTTGTGATGCTGGAAGCTATGCTACCAATATTTTAAATATTAGCAGGTTCACCCCTGATAAACAGAGCTTCCATACTAAGGCAGACTAGGATGAAGAACATTGCATCACTATTGAATGGTTGTCATTGTTGTTAATTGCCATTGAGTCAGTTCTGACCCATAGTGACCCTGTATAGGTTTCCTGAGGAGCAGGTGGTAAGCTTGAACTGCCAGTTCTTCTTGAACATCTGATTATAGGAACAGCACCTATATGTAACAAAAAAGCAGAAAAGGCTATCAACAATAGCGTCCAGAGCAGTCTCCATTTTCATAACTGTGATATCTGGCCTGTTAATGGCACAATGTGAAATAAGTTCCTTATTTTGATTACCTAATACAAACGTATCATCCTCCAAAGTAGGAAAATTGAGACATTGGTCAAAAACCTTGGTTACTTGTGTCACTGCACTAGCTGCTAATGCTGCATTTGCAATATCTTCCAATTTATTTATTGAAATAGTAGAAATAAAATTTAAATAATAGGATTCATAGAGCCGATTTTGAAGATCCTGGTGCAATCCATCAAAATTTTCTTCAGTTGGCATTATAAATACACTGCAGGAATATCTGAAATGGGATCTCACCCAGAGTGCAAAAGTAGATGCAGAGTGATTCCCATGTCTCTTAGCTCCTTCACAGGTAGCAGAGAGGAGATTATATCTTGGCCAAATCTATCATAAATAAGAACCTTCCATACTGATTCTCCAGTGCTGTTTTTAACATGAGGCACATAGAAATTCAACATATGCTTCAATGCCACTCTCTGTCTTTCCTGAGTACTGGCCACCACTGTCCCATCTTGATTCCTACCATCTACTGCTATAAATAAAATTTTTAGACTGTAAAAATTATGCCATTACTCACCTGTCAGTTTGTTGCACTGTGGTAGCTTCCATGTTGCTGTGATGCTGGAAGTTACTCCACCATTCTTTTAAATACCAGTAAGTTGTCAAGGACTTCATTTCTTGGATCAACTATCAACACTCATGGAAGCAGCAGTCAAGAAATCAAATGATGGATTGCATTAGGCAAATCTACTGCACAAGACCTTTTTAAACTGTTGAAGAGCAAAGATGTCAGCTTAAAGACTAAGGTGCCCCTGACCCAAGCCATGGTATTTTCAATAACCTCATATGCATATGAAAGCTGGACAGTAAATAAGGAAGACTGTAGAAGAATTGATACTTTTGAGTTATAGTGTTGGAGGAGAATATTGAAAGTGCCATGGGCTGCCAAAAGAACCAACAGATCCATGTTGGAAGATGTACAGCCAGAGTGCTCCTTGGAGGCCAGGATGGCCAAGCTTCGTCTCTCATACTTCGGACATATTGTTAGGAGGGACCAGTCCCTGAAGAAGGATATCATGTTTGGTAAGGTACAGGGTCAGAAAAAAAGAGGAAGACCCTCAACAAGATGGATTGGCCAAGTGTCAGCATCGATGGACTCAAGTGTGGCAACAGTAGTGAGGTTGGCCCAGGATTGGGCAGTGTTTCGTTCTGCTGTGCATACGGTCATTATGAGTTGGTACCAACTTGATGGCACCTAACAACAACAACAACAAAGGTCTTCCATGGCAGACAGTTTTCAGTGAAGCTTACAGACTAAGACAAGGAGGAAGGAGAGGTGGACTACTTCTGAATATTTAGCCATGGAAAGCCTTATGAGTAACAGAAGAACATTTTCAGATATAATGCTAGAAGATATAAACATTATGAATGACACCAGAATATTGTCACATATAGTGCCAGATGAGCTCCTCAGGTTGGAAGGCACTCAGTATAACTGGGGAAGAGCTGCCTCCTCAAAGTAGAGTTGACTGTGATGACATAAACCTTCATTTGCTGATGAAGAAGAAAACCCTGCAAACATGCATTAATAATTGGAACATGAAATGAACACAATATGAATCTCAGAAAATTGGAAGTGTCAAAAATGAAATATAATGCATAAAAATCAATATCCTAGGCATTAATGAGCTGAACTGAGCTGGAATTGTCAATTGTGAATTGGAAAATCATAAGGTTTACTGTGCCAAGAACGACAAATTCAAGAGGACTGTTGTCATAGCATTCATCATCAAACGAACATTTCAAGATCTATCTTGAAGTACAATGCTGTCTTGGTAGGATAATATCAATATGCCTAAAGGAAAACCAGTTAACACCACTATTATTCAAATCATGCACCAACCACTGAAGCAGTGATGATGAAATTGAAGAATTCTACCAACTCCTTCAATCTGATATTGATAAAAAATGCAATCACGATGTATTGACAATTACGTCTTTATTGGAATGGAAAGGTTTAAAATGAAGAGAACGAATCAGTAGTTGGAAAGTAAGGTCTTGGCTATAGAAACAGATATCACATGATAGAATTTTGCAAGATCGATGACTTATTTATTAAAAATGCCTATTTAAAAAACCATAAAAAGCAGTTATGTACATCAACCTCATTATATGGATTATACAAGAATCAAATAGACTACATCTGTGGGGAAAGACAGTGGAAATGCTCAATATCATCAGGCAAAAGAAGAGCAGGCCAGACTATGGAACACGCTATCAGTTGTTTCAGCAACATCAGGCTGAAGAAAATTAAAACAAGTTTATGAGAGCCAAAATTTGACCTTGAACACATCCATCTTAATTTAGAGATCATCTCAAGATGGTCAAGCTGATTTTATGCATTAGACTAAAGACCAGACACTGTGAAATGATATCAAGAACATCATCCATGAAGAAAGCAAAAGGTCATTAAGAAGACAGGAAAGAAAGAAAAGACCAAAATGGATGTCAGAAGAAACTCTGGGACTTGCTCTCCAGGACTGAAATACTAAAGCTAATGGAAGAAATGAGGAAATAAAATA
>NW_006408746.1:767327-775439 GCF_000296735.1 Chrysochloris asiatica | reverse complement strand
AGTGAATAAGGAAGACCATGGAAGAATTGGTGCATTTGAGTTATGGTGTTGGAGGAGAATATTGAAAGTACCATGGACTGCCAAGAAAACAAACAGATGTGTGTTGGAAGAAGTACAACCAGAATGCTCCTTGGAAACCAGGATGGCCAGACTTCATCTCTCATACTTCAGACATATAATCAGGATGGACCAGTCCCAGGAGAAGGATATCATGTTTGATAAAGTGGAGGGTCAGAGAAAAAAAAGGGAGACCCGCCCAATGAGATGGACTGGCACAGTGACAGTAGTAACATTTTGAGGTTTGCCCAGGACTAGGCAGTGTTTCATTCTGTTGTGCTTAGGGTCACCAGGATGACTCAATGGCACCTAACAACAACTAGCAGAAATTGCTGATATACTAATTAAAATCTTTCAACAGACATGCAGTATTGGAGGTGCTCACTCATCAATAACAAGAAATATGGAAGACTGCTACCTGACCAAGTGATTGGAACTTAACCATGTTTGTTCCCATTCCAAAGGGAGAAGTGACCTAATGGAATGTGGAAAACAATATCATTCATACCACATACAAGTAAAATTTTGTTTAAGATGATTCAAAAATGACTGCAACAGTACATTAATGGGCATCTAGTAGAAACTCAAGTTGGATTCAGAAAAGAATTTGGAACAGGGCTATCTTGCAGGCATCATATGTATCTTGGCTGGAAGCAGAGAATATCAGAAAGATATTTGCTTGCACTTTATTGACTATGCACAAGTCTTCAACTGTGTGAATCATGACAATTAATGGACAACATTATGAACAATGGGTATTCTAGGAGATATGATTGTGCTCATGAAGAACCTATATGTAGGCTAAGAGGCAGTAATTTAAACAGAATTAGAGAATACTGAATGATTTTAAATCAGGAATGGTGTATTCCAGGATTATATCATCACCTATACTATTCAATCTGTACACTGAGCAAGTAATCTGAGAAACTGGATTATATGAAGAAGAACATGGCATCAGGATTGGAGGAAGACTCATTAACAACTTGGCATGTGCAGATGATACAACTTTGCTTGCTGAAAGGTAATGGGTCTTAAAAATTCAATGAAGATAAAGACCACAGCTTTCTTCTTTAGCTACCTTTTTTTAAGCTACTTATGCAGTTGATACAACCTTGCTTGCTGGAAGTAAAGTGGGCTTGAAATACTTAATGATGAAATCACATACCTCAACCTTCATTCTGTCTTGCACCTCAATATAAAGAAAAATAAAATTCTCACAACTGGACCACTAAAATAAATCATGATAGATACAGATAAATTTAAAATTGTAATAGACTTAATTTTGCTTTGATCCATAATCACCACTCATAGAAAAAGCAGTCAAGAATGAATCAATGTATTGCATTAGGTTTATGTGCTGCACAAGTACACTTTAAAGTGTTCAGTAGCAAAGATTTCAGTTGGAGGAATAAGATGTGCCTGACCCAAGCCATGGTATTTTCAGTTCCCTGATTTGCATGTAAAATTTGGACAGTGATTAAGGAAGACCATAGAAGAATTGATGAATTTGAGTTATAGTGTTGTAGAAGAATATTTAAAGTACCATGAACTACTAGAAGAACAAACAATTCTGTGTTGGATGAAGTATAGTCAGAAATCTATTTAGAAACCAGTATGACCAGACTTTATCTCTCATACTTTGGACACATTACCAGGAGGGACTAGTTCCTGTAATAGGACATTGTTCTTGGTAAACTTGAGGGTCATCAAAAATGAGGAAGACTCCCAACAAGATGGATTAATACTGTGGCAGTAGCAATGGTGCTCATGCTTAAGAACAATTGTGGGAATGATGCAGGTCCAAGCAATGTTTCATTGTTTTGTGCATAAGGTCATTATGAGTCAGAGTAGACTTAATGGTACCTAAAAACAACAACATAAATTCATACTTGTGCCTAACATAATACTCATAACGCTAATAAAACTGAAAACACACTAGCACTGCTTACATCTTATATTTGATAAGTGAAGAAAACAAAAATATTCTATGAACACTTAAAAGAAGGAAATAATAATTATCATCACCATTTCTGCAGATGGTTACATGGTTGTGGCTGCTATTTAGAACTACTGTTTTTCACTGCCCATTCTATACACCTCAGCTGGTTGTGTCTCGTTTCCTGGTTGTTGGTGTTGTTAGGTGTCGTAGAGTCAGTGCCAATTCATAGTGACCTTATGTACAACAGAATGAAACACTGCCTGGTCCCGTGCCAACCTCACAATCTTTGCTATACTGGAGCCCATTGTAGCTTTTCTGGTAGGGTGACCCAAATATTCATTCTTGAAGTATCTGAACCATTAGTAATCATGTCAGTATATGGCTGCGGTAGTTTTTTTCATGACTTTAATTGCATGTCATGGTAGTACTAAGAGATGTCTTAAGGAATCTTATATTCCAGACATACTTTTCTGAGACTCATGACCCAGTCATGTTGACACATATCCTTAACCATCATAACAATATAGTAGCCACATATAGTCCACCTCTTGCTTAGCATTCATTCACACTTCTCTTAACTATATTTAGCTTTTCTATAAGGACAACGCAAGGTTGGTTTGAACCTCAAGGTAGGTGGTTCAAACCACCAGCTGCTCCTCAGAAACTCAATACAAGGCTTGCTATGTGTTGGAACTGATTTGACAATACTTAACAATGACAACATAAGGGCAATAGTAAAATCTTCCATCTTCCATGATATATCTATTCTTGGTACAAGTGGAAACATGCCAACATTCTACCTGAAAAAGAATATACAAAGTTCTATGTTGCTTTTTCTTTTTTTGTGTTATGTTCATTTCTAGCTAAGCCTCACTCCATCTTTGAAATTTCGTATCTTAAATACTGAGGTATAATATTAAAAACTGTTAAATATGTTGGATAAAAGGGGAAAAATAATTTTCTCTCACATACTTATCAAAGTAGGACAAATATTAATAAGCATTAGCGTTCTTATGTTTGTAAATGGTAATGTAACTTAATAACTTTTTTCTATCCATTTTGTTTATTTCTTGCCCTTAGTGAGCACCTCAGCTAGTTAGTGTTCCTTGCCTAGTGTGGTGATCCAGTAATCTTCACTACTAAAGGTTCTGCACCATTAACAGACCTGCCTCTATTGGTTTTTTGAAGTCGTCATTATAATTTAACATAGGTCATGTGATTCTCCTTAGAGAATCTCTTGCAATGTAGACATACTCTTTTTATTCCTAGTTTTGCTGGCCAACCCAGTTACGTTAGTCCGTTTGTAACCCTCTTCTTTTCCTGCTGGTTCTCTAGCATAAGAAATTCAAAATGGTGTGCTGGAAGTATCAGCTTTTTAATGGAATCACTATTGCATTACCTGATGGAAGCATTCTTCTCTTAGGAACAAAGATGTCAAAACCAGCAGAGCCTAAAATTGCATGGACAGGGAACAAAAATTTTGTTGGTGGGTCATTAGGGATTAAAGGTAGAGGCATCATTTCCATTTTCATCCATGGATTCTTGGAGGGAGCCATGAATACTGGCTGTGGGAGAGACTGTACTATATATTTATTGCAGATTCTGAACATGTATTGCGTTCTATAGGACATTATCTCAACTCTAAAGTTATCCCACCTGGTGCAATAACTGAATATTCAAATGGTTATTTCATAATTTTATCAGTCCATCTGCTTCAGGGTGATGAGGAACATGGTAATAATACCAATGAATTCCAAGAGTATGAGCCTGTTGCCAGATTTCATTTGCTCTAAAATTAGTTTTCTGGCCAAAAACAATGCTGTGTGGATATAATGGTGGTGAATAAGATTTACTGTAAGTCCACAGATGGTGGCTTTGGCAGAAGCACTGTGGGAAAAGCAGACAAATTCATGTCCAAGGTAAATATCTGTTCCAGTGAGAACAAAGCAATGTTCCTTCTATGATGGAAATAGTCCAATGTAATCAACCTGCCACCAAGTGGGTTGTTATACTGTGGACTTAGTTTTGGTCTATGCAATTGGTATATTTGGGCACTGAGCAGTAACTATAGACAAATTTTATTGGCAGATGGAAATCTATTGCTGCTGCCCAGTTTCCATCCTTGCCACTAGGTTTACTTTATTCATGAGCCAATTAAGAAAAGGCAGGGCTGTCTTGGAAAATATATTGACTAACAGTCAGAACAGGTCATTTTGTCTACTTGATTATTAAGGTCCTTTTCTATTGAATTTGCTGTTTAGTGGTCATTCATATGGGGCACAAATATCTTCACACTTAGGTATCCGTTACTTCATAACGTACCACCCAAAACTTAGTGCTTTAAGATAAATACCATTTATTTTCTCATTATTCTGCAAGGGGTACTAGACTCAGCTGGACCGACCTCAAGTACATAGTTACTCTGCAGGTCTCATGGGTATTTCTCATGTAGCTGTTGTCATCTGGAGGCTTGATTAGGTATTGATACTCCAAGAGGGCTTAATTTGCTTGTTTCCTAACTCAGTTTGAATGACTGAAACAGCTGGAAGCTGTCTACATCTTGGTTCATTCATGTAGTATGTCCAGCACACCCAGGATACTTTACATGATACCTCACAACTCCAAGAGTGTGAAAATAGAAACTTCCAGGCTTTTTGTAACCTCAGCCCTGGAATTCATGCAACATAATTCCCACCACATTCTATTGGTCAAAGTATGTTAAGAGATCAGCCAAGATTTAAACAGAACTAAGCAAATTTTATTGATTGATGAAAAAACAGCATGTACATACAGGAGTGGAGGAATTGTGACAACCTTTTTTTTTTTTTTTGTAATCCACTTCAATTCACCCTCTGAATGCAATGATCCATAGTCTTCCTACATACAAAATATAGTCAACCATCCCTCTCCATGCCCACCCAATAAAATACATATAACCGCATAGATTATTACACACATATACATAGATACAAGGAGTTCTGGTAGTGCAGTGGTTATGAATTGGGCTGTGAACCCCAAGGTCAGCAGTTCGAAACTACCAGCTGCTCCATAGGAGAAACATGAGGCTTTCTGCTCCCATAAAGATTTACAGCCTTGGAAACCCTGTTCAGGGTTTCTATGGGTTGGAAATGACTCGACGGCACTTAACAACAACAATATATGTAGATATAAAACTATGAGGTTATTACAACTGCTTATCTGCCAATTTTGTTGTATTGTGATCACTTGTGTGTTGCTGTGATGTTGGAAGCAATTCTAACAGTATTAAATACCAGTTGTTATTGTTGTTATATGCTATCAAGCTGGTTCTAACTCATAGTGATTCTGCATAGGGTTTCCAAGGAGTGACTGGTGAGTATGACCACTGAATTGCAGTTCAAACTAACCTTGCAGTTGAGTATTTATCCTGCAGTGCCACATCAGGACTATAGTAGCGTCCCCCATAGTAAATGGATTTCAGTGTGGCTTTCAGATTATGACAGACTAGGAAAGAGAGATAGACCACATCTGAAGGGTTAACCACTGAATACCTTATGAAGAGCAACAAAACCTTGTCTGATATAGTGTCATCAGATGAGCACTTTAAGCTGAAAGGCACTCAAATGTGACTGGGGAAGAACTGTCTTCTTAATTAGTAAAGTTGACCTTAATGTCTTGGATAGAGTAAAGCTTTCAGAACCTTCATTTATAGATGGAGCACTTATGTAAATGAGAAAAAACAGCTGCAAATATCCTTTAATAATTGGAATGTAGCATTTATGAAGAATGAATCTATGAATATTAGAAGTATTCAAAAATGAAATGGAGCAACAAAAAATAGATTGATATCCTAGGCATTAGTGAGCTGAAATGTATGGTATTGGGCATTTTGAATCCGGCAACTATATGGTTTACTATTCTGGGAACGTCAAATTGGAGAGGAATGGCATGGCGTTCATTGTCAAAAAGATAATCTCAATTCTATCTGTGGTAGGAATATCAATTAAAATTTAGCAAATAACTACTAAAGCCAGTGATGAGGAAATCAAATAATTTCTTCAGCCAGAAATTGATCACACCTGTATTGAAGATTCATTTATAATTATTGGTGATTGGTATGTGAAATTTGGAAACAAAAAAGATCGATTGTTGTAAAATATGGCTTTGATAGGTAGAAATGATGTTGGATATCACATGATAGAATTTTGCAAGACCAATGGCTTATTTATTGCAAATACTTTATTTTTTCAACAACGTAAATGGTGACTATGCATGTGGCCCTCACTAAATGAAATACACAGGAACCCAATTGACTGCATCTGTGGGAAGAGAAGATGGAGAAGCTCAATATGTTCATCCAATACAATGCCAGAACCCCACTGTGTAATAGACCAATAATTACTCATATGCAAGTTTAGCAGAAGCTTAAGAAAATGAAATATATACATGAGAATAAAAATATAACCTTGGTATATCCAATATGAATTTAGAGACCATATCAATCAAATATTTGATGCATTAGACACTAATGAACATAGATTAGAGCAGTTGTGGGATGACATAAAAAAATCCATGAAGAAAGAAAAAGGTCATTAAAAATATCAGAAAGAAAGAAAAGACCAAAGTAGATATCCAAAGAGATTCTGAAACTTACTTTTGAATGTAAAGAATTAAAAGTGACTGGAAGAAATGTGAAGTAAGAGTTGAACAGAAACTTTCAAAGGGCAGTTAGAAAAGACAAAGTAGAATATTGTAATGAAATATGCAAAGACATGGAGTTAGAAAACCCAAAGGGAAGAACACACTCAAAATTACCCATGCTGTAAGAACTGAAGAAAAAGTCAAACCTTGGATTTCATATTGAAGGATTCTATATGCATGTGAAAGTTGGAAACAAGTACAACCAGAATGTTCCTTAGAAGTCAAGATGACCAGACTTTATCTCACATACTTCAGACATAACATCAGGAGGGACCAGTCCCTGGAGAAGGACATCATGCTTGGTAAAGTGGAGCGTCAGCTAAACAGAGGGAGACCCCTAAAGAAATGGGTTGGCACAATGGCAGCAGCAGCAGGCTCAAACATACCAATAATTTTGAGGATAGCACAGAACTGGGAGGTGTTTCCTCCTGTCATACATAGGGTCATTATGGGTTAGAAATGACTACATAGCACCTAACAACAACAACATAAGAAAAATATTGAATGACAAGGGAAGCATAAAAAACAGACTGTAGAAAAACACCGAGTCACTGTACCAAAATGAATTAGTCAATATTTAAACATTTCAGGAGCTAATGTATGATCAAGAACCAGTGGTATTGAAGGAAGAAATCTATACAGCACGGCAGTCATTGGCAAAAAACAATGCTCCAGGAATTGACGGAATGCCAGTTGAAAGGTTTCAAAAAAATGATGTAGCACTATGAGCACTCATTTGTCTATGCCAAGAAATATGGAAGAAAATTCCTTTTCCAACCAATTGAAAGAGATCCATATTTGTGCCCATCCAACTAAAAGTGAACCAGTGGAATGTGGAAACCATTAAATAATATAATTAACATAACAGACAAGTAAATTTTAAAAAAATGTTTTATTGTGAATTAGGTGATCGTTTACATGGGAGAACATTAGCTTTACATTCATCCTATCATATATAGTTTCATTGCCATGGTTACAATCCTCTCCATGCATCATCATCCAATTAAAGGGTATACCCTGAAAGCCTGCCCCCCAGTCATCAGCACACAACCCCTCTCCCTCTCTGGGTCTAAAGTCCCCAACTGTTCCATCTCTCCATGTCATTGTCTCTGCCTCCATCCCTGATGTCACTGCTTCTCTGGGTAGGGTTCTGCTCTCCACTCTTCTCCATTGATGGTCTCAGGGACCTCTGCTCTTAGACTGCAAAGTTAATCACTTCCCTCCTTTTGCAACAAAATGTCTAACTTTACATTTCCAACCCTCACAATCAGTCCTGATAACAATTATTCACTATTGTATCACAAGAGACCTATCTGCATCTCCTTTCATCAGCCCTGCCTAGACAGATAGGATCATGCGCTGTATCCCAGAGCCCTGTTATTCCAAGGTTGTGCATACATCATTATTTACCTCTGTCCCACTTCAGCTTCACATTC
>NW_006408746.1:766005-766566 GCF_000296735.1 Chrysochloris asiatica | reverse complement strand
CTATTTCACAATGGTGGGCAAGGGAAACCAAGATTCAAGGGACAGCCAAGCATCTTAACATTATCCCCCTCTACCCTTTCAAACCATGTCTCAATCCCTGTATCCTGAAGCCCTATTATTCCAAGGTTGTACATACATCATCATTTATCTCTATCCCACTTACCCATGCAAACCTGCCTAACTGTTCTCCCATCCGCCTTGTTCTTCTTTTCCCCTCCCTCTTCTTGTGTATTGCCAGCACTCCCTCCCAGCACCCATGCTTTCCTGTGTCTATTCTCTACTCTGTGTTCCATCTTCCTCTCCCTCCCCTCACCTCATCCCATACATCCTGGTCATCAACAATTATATATATATATATATATAGTTTGCTTTTGTTTTGCCCTTTTGGGTGAGTTTGTTTTCTTAGTCTTTTACAATAATGGTCCTATGCAGTATTTCTCCTTTTGTGACTGACTAATTTCATTCAGCATAATGAGCTCTGGTAGCGTAGTGGTTACGAATCGGGCTGCGAACCTTAAGGTCAGCGGTTCGAAACTACCAGCCGCTCCGCGGGAGAAAGAT
>NW_006408746.1:762072-765550 GCF_000296735.1 Chrysochloris asiatica | reverse complement strand
TGAAATGTCTATTCATGTCCTTTGTCCATTTTTAAATTGGGTTATTTGTCTTTTTCTTGTAGAGGTGTTGTAATTTCCTATATATTTTAGGAATGAGTCCCTTACCTGATGTGTCATTGCAAAAGATTTTTTCCCATTCTGTGGGTTCCCTTTTAATTCTCTTGGTGAAGTCTTTTGATGCACATAAGTTTTTAATTTTTAGTATGTCCTACTCTTCCACTTTGTCTACTTTTGTGTACTTTTCAAAATGTTTGGTAGTCTGTATATGCCCTGAATTAGGGCCCTCATATTTGTCCCTATTTTTTCATTGATGACCTTCATAATTTTGGGATTCACATTTAGATCTTTAATCCATTCTGAGTTCATTTATATATAGGGCGTGAAGTAAAAGTCTTGTTTCAATCTTTTACATATCGATTTCCAGTTCTGCCAGCACCATCTGTTAAAGAGACTATCTCATCCCCATGCACTATACCTAAGCACTTTGTCGAAAATCAGTTAGCTGTATGTTGATAGGCTAATTTCTAGATTCTTGATTCTGTTCCATTGATCAATATACCTTTCATTGTACCAGGCTGTTTTGACCACTGTAGCCATGTAGTAAATTTTGAAATTGGGGAGTGAGAGGCCTCCAACCTTGTTCATCTTCTTAAGCAGTGCTGTGCTTATCATGGATCTCTTTCTTTTATATATAAAATCTGTAATTGTCCTTTCCATCTCTTTGAAGAATGTTGTTGGAATCTGGATTGGGATTGCATTAAATGTGTTAATTGCTTTGGGCAGTACTAACATTTTTACGATGTTGAGTCTTCCTATCCAGGAACATGGTATGTTCTTCCACTTCTGTCTCTTTTGGTTTCTCGTAGTAGTGTTTTGTTATTTTCTTTGTATAAGTCTTTTGTTTCTCTGGTTACATTTATTCCTAAATATTTCATCCTTTGGGCAGCTATTGTAAATGGTATTTCTTACCTCATGTACTTTTCAGCACTGTCATTGTTACTACAGAAGAATCCAACTGATTTTTGTATATTGATATTATACCCTTCCACTTTGCTGAATCTTCCAATAATGTCTATTAGTTTTTTGTTTTGTTTTTACTGAGTATTTGGGGTTCTTTCTATATAGGATCATATCATCTGAAAATAGATAGAGTTTTACTTTCTCTCTGCCTATATGGATGCCTTTAATTTCTCTGTCATGCCGTATAGTTCTGGTAAAACTTCCAGACCAATATTTTCTCCCACCTCCAGAAAAAATGTGTGGTCAAAAGTTCCAAAAGTAGAAGCAATATAAAAGCAGAGACAAGAACCTCCACTGTGAAACAAAAATAAAATTGTGTGTGTGTACCATAGAAGCCTCCAGTAGGGGGTTGTTTTGTCCACTCGCTCAATCCCCTCCCTAATCACCACTGTAGAGGTGCAGATAGATATTGAGAAGTTAGTGGAAGAAAGATTGTTTACTACTTTTGTCTCTGAAGGTCAGTTAAGTATCTGTGTGTGCACAGTGTAATTCTTGAAATCGTTGAGTCTTTTTATGTTGGGGTTTTATAGATTGTCTGTCAGACAAAATATTCATATATTTTGTCTGTCAGACCAAACCTGCTTTTTTTTCTTTCTGGATAGGCAGGGGTTAATTGTCCCACACATGTTAACTTTAAGGCTGGGACCCACAGGCAGATGTCAAAAACTTCAGCCAAAGGATTTGCCCTTGGACCGATGGGGTTCTTTCTCTCTATGCTGTGGGAAAGCTGTGGTCTCAATGCTGGTCTTTTTTGGGGGAGTGTGCACCCATCCACCTGAAGACATCCAGGCTGAGCAAAGATGGCACAACAGGGAATAGGAGTAAAAAACTGTGTAAAATGCCTCTACACCTCCTTTCGTAAATGTCGCTTCCCTGCTTTTAGTGCAGGCTCCCTTTGCCAGTCTGTCTGTAGTCCTGCCTCTGACTTCTGTTCAGAGGGAGTTCCATACTGATTTCTAAAATGCAAGGTTTCCTTTATACCTGATTTTTATGCTTGTGGTTACGGGAGACTGACGCCCAGACCCTTAAGATAGATTCAGAACTCTAGTGTAGTTTTGTGAGAGCCACGTCTCTGTGTTTACAACCCCTCCCCCATGGATCCTACCCTAACTGACTCTGCTCTGCCACTGCCAACTGGAAGTCTCACAGCTAAATTTTTCTGAAGATAATTTAAAAATAGTTACAGTAGTACTTCAACATGGAGCTACATGGTACTCAGGCTGTATTTAAAATAAGATGTGGAACAAGGGATATCATTGTTGACATCTGATGGATCTTGCCTGAGAGCAGAATACCAGAAAGATGTTAACTGTGCTCTATTGACTATGCAAAGGCATTATGTGAATAATAACAAACTATGAATAGTATTGCAAAAAATGGGAATTCCAGAACACTTAATTGTGCTAATGACAACATGTAAATAGACCCAAAAGCAGTGATTTGAACAGAACAAATGGATACTGGATGAATTAAAATCAGGAAATGTATTCACTAGGGTTGTATCATTTCACCATACTTATTCAATCTGTGTGCTGAGCAAAAAATCTGAGAAGCTGGACTATATGAAGAAAAAGTGGCATCAGGATTGAAGAAAGCCTAATTAACAATCTGTAATATGCAAATGACACAAACTTGCTCGCTGGAAGCAAAGAGTACTAGAAATAGTTATTGATGAAGATCAAAGATTATAGCATTCAACAAGGATTACACCTAAATGTAAAGAAAACAAAAATCCTCATATTTAGAATAATAAACAACATCATGATAACAGAGAAAAGAGTGAAGTTGTCAAAAATTTTATTTTACTTGGAACCACAATGAAAGCTCATGAAAGCAACAGTCAAGAAATCAAAAGACGTAGTTCATCAGGAAAATCTGCTTCCAAAGACCTCTTTATAATGTTAAAGAGCAAAACTATCATTTTGAGGACTAATGTGAACTTGATCCCATAGACAACAGAATGAAACATTCGCTGGTCTTATGTTGTGTTGTTGTTAAATTCTGTCGAATCAATTCTGACTCATAGCAGCCCAGTATAGGGTTTCCTAGGAGCAGATGGTGAGTTTGAATTGTTGACCTTATAGTTCAAATTGGCCTTGTGGTCAAGTGTTTATCCTATGCACCACACCAGGACTCTTGGTCCTATACCATACCCCAAATTGTATTGTGTTTGAGCCCTTGGTTGCAGCCACTGTGTCAATCCATCTCATTGAAGGTCTTCCTCTTTTTCTGTAGCCCTCTACTTTCCCAAGCATGATGTCCTTCTGCAAGGCCATATCACTCCTGATGTTGTTGTTTTTGTTGCTGTTAGGTGTCATTGAGTCAGTACAGACTCATAGCAACCCAATACACAACAGAAAAAAAATACTATCTGGTCCTGGGGCAATCACACAATCACTACTATGCCTGAGCCCATTGCTGCCATCACTCTGCCAATCCATCTCATTAGGGATCTTCC
>NW_006408746.1:760406-760957 GCF_000296735.1 Chrysochloris asiatica | reverse complement strand
GGAGGTCAATAATATAGCCCGATGATTTCCACATTCCATTGTGCCACTTCTCTTTGGAATGGGCACAAATATAGATCTGTACCAATCAGTTGGCCAGGTAGTTGCCTTCCAAATTTCCTGGCATACATGAATGAATGCCTCCAGTGCTGCATCAGCTATCCCTCCTAATAACTGCCCAAAGTACATGAGATGAAGGAGCATTCTGGCTGTACTTCTTCTAAAGCAGATTTGTTTGTTCTTTGGACAGTCAATAAGATTTTCAATGTTCCTCACCATTACCACAATTGAAATGCATCACTTATTTTATGGTCTTCTTTATTTATTGTCCAGTTTTTGTATCCATGTGAAGTGATTGAAAATACCACTGTCTAAGAGACCTGATGTAGTGCTGTGGGCTAGCTAATGTGCTGCACTGCAAAGTCACTTTGAATCACATTGTTGGGCATTCAAGTTCACCAGCTGCTCCTTGGAAACTTTAAATAGTGTTGCTATGGGTAGGAACTGATTGGCAGCACTAGAGGTTCAAGATGAATTCAGAAGAGGCCATGGAA
>NW_006408746.1:758444-759741 GCF_000296735.1 Chrysochloris asiatica | reverse complement strand
AATGCTGACCTTGCAGTTCAAATCGATATTATGGTTCAGTGCTTTTTCTACAGTACCACACCAGGACTCCTTGCCTAGTCAATAAAGCATGAGTAATCATCTTTCTTTTAGCTAAGATCCAGCTGACATCAGCAATGATATCCCTCATCAGACTCACCTTAGTACTTAAAGTGACATCTTTTCTCTGACATTTTAAAGAGCTCTAGCGCAGCAGATTTATTTGAGAAATTATTGTGGAGTCAGTAAAACACAATCTTTGGCAACTTCAGTCTTTTTCTGTTTACCCTGATGCTATTTATTTGTCCTGTGAGGAGTTTGGTTTTCTTTATAATGAGTTGCAAACTATACTGAAAACTGTAGTCTTTGATCTTTATCAATAAGTATTTTACGTTCTCTTTGCTTCCAGCAAGCAAAGTTTAATCATCTGCGTATCACAGGGTTGATGAGTCTTCCTCCAATCCTGATGCCAAGTTCTTCATATAATCCAACTTCTCAGATTCTTTTGCTCAGCATGCAGATTTAAGTATGGTTAGAAGATACAACCCTAGCACACAACTTGCCTGTTTTTAAACTATTCAGTATCTCCCCTTGACCTGTTTGAGCAACTGTCTTTTGGTCTATGCACAGGTTCCTCATGAGTACAATTAAGTGTTCTGGGATTCACATTCTTCACAATGTTATCCATAGTTTGTTATCATTCACACAGTTGAATGCATTTTCCTAGTCAATAAAATACAAGTATACATCTTTCTTGAGTTATTTGCTTTCTGTCAACATCTATCTGGGAATAGCATTGATATCCCTTGTTCCACATCTTATTCTGAATCTGGCTTGAATTACTAGCAGTTCCAGATTAATGTATGACTGCAATCATATTTGAATGCTCTTCAGAAAAATTTATTTGTATGTGATATTAATGAAATTGTTTAATAATTTTCACATTTTGTTTGGTCACCTTTCTTTAGAATGGTCACAAATATGGATCTCTTCCTGACAGTTGACTAAATAGCTGCCTTCCAAATTTCTTGGTGTAGACGAGTTTGTGCTGCATCAGTTTGTTGAAACATTTCAATTGGTATTCTATCAATTCCTGCAGCCTTGTTTGTTACCTATGTCCCTGCCCAACTTGGGCTGTATCCTTCAGTTCAATCAGTTCTTCATCATATCCTATGTCCTAAAATGATAGAAATGTTGATCAATTCATTTGGTACAGGGACTGTATGTTCTTTCCATCCTCTTTTGATGCTTCCTGAATCATTCATTACTTGACCCAGATAATCCTTCACTATTGCAATTC
>NW_006408746.1:755159-756839 GCF_000296735.1 Chrysochloris asiatica | reverse complement strand
CTAAGTGGGACAGAGGTAAATAATGATGTATGCACAACCTTGGAACAATAGGACTCTGGGATACAGGGATTGAGACATGGTTGGAAAGGGCAAAAGGGGGAAAACAATGTTAAGATGCTTGGCTGACTTTTGAATCTTGGTTTCCCTTGCATATCATTATAAAGTATACACTTAATGGGGAGAGAAAGGAATAGCCAGACATATAACCATAGAAAGCTTGTAAGTCCATCTTCTGCCTATAACTGATTGGAATACCTAAAATGGGGCTACAACGTGCTCAGTGAAGGAGGCTTCCTGTGAAGCCTCTGCATTACATAAGACCATAGGGGGAATCCTGAACCTCATCCAGAATCTTCTGAGGTGGGAAAGTTCCACTTGAAAGGACAAGCAGACCAGCCTAGAGTGGCTAGAAGAACAGAAGATACTTCTTGAAAGAAAGATTGACAAGAATAATACAAAACAACAATGGCAGTCTGACTGACTACTACAAGAACAAGCAAGTTGCTCACCCAGGAGACATCAAGGCAAGTGGTCAGGTCTCCTCAGGACAAACCCCTTTCCAAGACTAAGATTCAATGGGAATACATGAGCAGACATGCACTCTGACTAGTGACCATGGTGGTCACCGATAAGGGGAAGTGAGGGAAAAACAGCAGTGAAGCAGCAAACTAAGCCTTACCACGTTCAATAGACTCCTGTAAACCCAGGTGGAGACCTGGTTGACCAGCAGTGTGGCAAGACCTGGGGATTCCTGGTCCCAGAGTCAGTGACATAGCCATAGAGGACTAGAGTAGAGAGTGAAGCATCCTTCAGATAAGAAGTGAGGGCATATGTACAAGAACACCCACACTTGCAGATAATACCCACTTGACCTGGCTTCAATGGCTGGCTGATCAGACCTCAACTAGAAGAAGAAATAAGAAGAAAAAAAGAGTAATCTGATACAATTTGATGAACTTGACCCACACCTATGGATGAAGTAGCCCCAAAGAGGGAATAAATCTTTACAGCAAAGATCATTCTCACCCCCTTGATACACAAGGTAGACAGGGATGGGCAACTTAGACATTGGCTACCCAAAATGGGGGCTACAAAGGCAAGAAGTGACTGACTTACAAGCTTTCAAGAGGGGGCCTAGATCCTGAGGGTGTGGAGGAATGTAGAATCTCCACTTAGTAGTATCCAATCTGTTTGAGCGGGGCTGATGAAAGGAGATGGGGATGGCACTAATGTGGCACAATAGTGAATAATTGCTATCAGGACTGACTGTGAGAGTTGGAAATATAAAGAAACAAGGGGAGTGGTTGATTATGCAGTCCAGGAGTGGAGGTCCCTGGGACCATGAAAGGAGAAGAGTGGAATGCAGGAACTTACCCAGAGAAACAGTGATGCCAGAGATGGAGGCAGAGATGATGACATGGAGAGAGAGAATGGCTGGGGACTCTAGACCCAGATAGGGAGAGGGGCTGTGTGCTGTCGACCAGGGGGCAGGCTTGCAGAGTATACCATTTGGTTGGTTGATGATGCATGGAGGGGATTGTAACCATGTCAATGAAACAATATATGATAGGATGAATGTAAAACTAATGTTTTCCCATGTAAACTATCACATAATTCATAATAAAACATTTTTTAAATGTACAAAAGAAGAAAATTGATAATATTATAAATTAATATCAA
>NW_006408746.1:747140-753875 GCF_000296735.1 Chrysochloris asiatica | reverse complement strand
AATCTGTACCTGGACCAAGAAGCAGTTGTTCAAACAGAGCATGGGAACACTGAATATTTTAAAACTGGGAAAGGTGTGCGACAAGGTTGTGTTCTTTCACCGTACTCATTCATTCTGCTGTACATGGGGTGGCTATCAATCAGTTCTGACTCAATGGCACCTGACAACAACAACAACAAGCGTCACCACATTGTCAAATCAGTACTTACCCTTTCTCTTAAGTAGTCTTTTGCTATTCCCAATGGCTATATCCACTCTTCTTTTCTTTCATTACACATTGTTTGAGTTTTTGAGAGGTCTTCCAATAAATAGCTTACCTTTTCTTGCTTGTATTATAAACAATATGGTAAAAAATAATGAGTACTCCACCTAGTACTCTTATTTTTATTTCTAATAATGCTTAGTCATTTATTTGAACGGGTAAATAAGTGGCCCTCTTATCTACACTTTAGAATCTATCAGAGTTACCCGTCCAGCCCTGTACAGTGCTGTAACAGGGAGCTACCCAGCATGTGTGGCCTGCTAAAGTTAAGACTTAACATTATAACTTCTCTATTTGTAGTTAAGTGAACTCCAAAGAAGAAGAAAGAGTTCTGAACTGAGCTACTCATGCGTAGATATTCTTTCTAAATTTAGTTTTAGATAAAGCAGTCCACTTTCTCTAGGGCAGAATGAAGGAAAAAAAAAAAAAGTCCTGCTGTGGCTTAGAGGCCTCCTGTGGCTTAGCATAGGAGTAGGAAGAGTGGAGGCTTATCTCCATAACACATTCAATGGTTTCTCATTGTACTTAGAAGAAAACCAAAACATAATAATTTGATTAAAAGCTCTATATGGACAACTTCTACCTACACTGGTGCTATTGCTGTTATGTGCTGCTGAATGGGTTCAGACTCATAGTGAATCTGTATAGTGCTTTCGAGGCTTTAAATCTTTGTAGGAGCAGAAAACTTTATCTTTATCTTGAGAATATCAACATTATAGTCTCCTATGGCCATATTCTCTTCTTAGCTCATATTTCTTAGCTACAGAGACCTTTCTTTTAGACCCTCATATTTGCTGTCTCTCACCACAGAAGCTTTGCTCATAGTAGTGTCTCTCTTTATAATGTTTTTCCTTCCTTCTTTGCATAGGTAGCTCCTAACTAACCCTTAAGATCTTTGTTTAGTTACACATTTATCAGGAGAGCCTTCCTGGCAAGCCCCATCAAATCAGATAACAACATTTTATATTCATACGCTGTTGTTGTTAACTGCCATTGAGTCAGTTCTGACCCATAGCGACCCTCTATAGGGTTTCCAAAGAGCAGCTGGTGAGCTTGAACTGCCGACCTTACAGTTCAACCGGCTTTGCAGTCTGGCTCATTAACCCACAGCGCCACACCAGGACTCCTTTATATTCATATACTTGCACGGTATTATATTTGTCTCTTTAGTACCAATGGTCTTTATTTAGATAATTATTTTATTAATGTCTTTCCTCTTTTCCATCTGAAATATAATAAGGTGTAAGTTCTGTCAAGTTTTTGCTCACAATTGTGGCTCCCAGTGTCTAACATAGTGCTTAAGCCCTAAGTGCTCAATACATATAGTTGTTGAATTAATGGATAACGAAGTCCTGGTGTGGTCCTCTGAATGCTCAATGTGTATAGTTGTTGAATTAATGGATAACCAAGTCCTAGTGTGGGTGGTCCTCTGAGTTAACGTTCTGAACTGCAAAGTTCGGTGAACCTCAAAGTTTGCAGTTCAAGCTCATCAGCTACTCCTCGGAAACGTTACTCAATGAATTGGAACTGACTTGAAGGCACTTAACAACAGCAAGAAGGAATTTAATGACTTCTAGTAAAGATTTACACCCTAGGAAACCCTGTACAGGGTCGCTATGAGTCGGTTCCGACTCCACGGCACATAACAACAACAACAACAAGAAAACCTTTTAGATATTGCTGTTTATAATCTCTTGACTTCATATTTGTTCAGTAGGATATGGATATTTGTTATAGAATGAACCAAAAATAATTAGCAAATCTGTTCTTATTGTCATGGAGACATAATTATCAGAATTTTCCCTTTACTATATGCTGAAGGTCCTATTTTGTATTTGTAGATAATGATATAGAAAAGATTATTCTGAATGATAAAACAAACGGCCTCTCTTTCTACATTTTGTAAGATATATATTTTTTTCTCTAGATTACCTCCTGGGAGCCATCAAAACAAATTTTGCAGATGGAAAATATGGGGGTTTGCAATCTTTAAGATTTATTACAACTCTAAAAGCACAGTAGAACTTACATTTGTTTATCATTGTTGGGAATGTACTGTTCTTACTAGTTGCGAATGATAATTATTTGAGTGTTAATTTGCACATTATGCATCAACTTTCAAAAATTGAAATATATTTAGCACCAAAATCATACTGAGCATAATAAGTATCTTTCCAAATCAGATTGCATTTCAGAAGGTGGCAACACTACTTCAGCGTTCTCTTCAAAATTATGTTACCTTTATAATTGTGTATTAAAAAAAAATCAAGTTGCTTGAATTTTTGAATATTTAAGATTTTCACTGGGAGCATTTGACAGTGGTAGTTTATTTTCACAAAGATTCTCACTCCTTAAATAAAGCTTGCTATTACGAGAGAAAAAAAAAGGCAGCCTGTATAGCCTGACCATATAGATAATTCTTTTTGTAGGTATAAATGTCTAATAGAATAAAATAGGATGTTAATCTCAGGCAAACAATTCTGTTATTTTACTTTTAATCACAGTGGTAGTTGTCATAGTCTTTAGTAAATCCTTTAATTCTGTCTGAGTCTTTGTAAGGAGAATACAACAACTGTAATGCTTTATATACTTGTTAGATTAAACTTTTGTTTAAATCCTTGTGATCCAGCCATTAATTCCTTAACTCATCACTTTAGAAATCATGTCACATTTACTTACTTTTTGAGCCGTGAATGGACTCTGACTTTGGCTCTTGATTTCAGGATGTTGCTCTCAACATGTGGTGAATCCATCAGAAGTGAATAAAAGCTTTATTAGCTGCTTTTTAGAAAAAAACTAATTTTCTTTTCTTAACCTACTTCACTTTACCATCAGAATACAATTCAGAAAAAGAAATGTAATATATGTTGAGACAGTCTTCCTGCAGAGATGTTCCAGGTAAATTGCTGATTTCTACAGGAAAATGCCTTGCCTAGTACAGAATTTAAATAAGATAGCAAAGAATTGGGTTGACCCAATCACACTGGGACCACAATATTTTGTGTAAAATGTATGATATTTTTAATGCTCACATTTAATTATTAATAAATCAAGTCCTGAGGAGTTGTCTGTGAAACACAAGTTCAGCTACCTGACTGGCATTTTTGTATGCTGTAATTAGAGCTGTCAAAACAACCTCTTTAAAAATAGAACCAGAGGGAACTTGGGTGCTTGCTATCTGCAGTTGTACCAGTATTATTTTATGTGAATACAGAATTGACCCAAAAAGTGCAGTTGTGAACATGCTGTCTGGTTTATAAGTACAACACTACATGTAACTCTCTCTCTCTCTTACACACACACACACACACATACACACACACATACACGAACGCACACACATCAAAGAAAGCGACATCCTTTTCAAATGGTGATTTTTTTTCTTGAATTATTTAGACATTTATGAATAAATAGGCATAGCCTAAAAATCTATGAAGACAAATGTAGAAAACATTTCTGAAATTAAATTATGGAAGAAAGAGATCACAAATATATTGTTATAACATGGAAAAGAAAAGGTAATTATCTGAATATTCCTAAATTTAAAAAATAATTTATTTTTATTGTTGACAATATATACAAAGCAGAACATACACCAATTCAGCAATTTCTACATGGTACAATTCAGTGACATTGATTACTTTCTTGAAGTTGTACAACCGTTCTCACACTTCTTTTCTGAGTTATTCCACCCACAGTAACAGAAACTCCTTGTCCCCTAAGGTTCTCATCTAATCTTTCTTATTGCTGTTGTCTATTTAATCTCGTTGTGAGGATGGCGCAAAATCAGACAGTACTTCATTCTGTTGTATGTAGGGTTGCTATGGATTGGAACCGACTTACTCAAGGGTACCTAACAATAACAATTTGATCTCATGTTGACAGATCTTAAAACAGCACAATGCTAGAGGCAGACATTCTTTAATAGATAAGGTAAACTATTATTTGGTTTGAAGAAGACATCAGGGGATATTTTTGGTTTCAGGTTTAAAGATTATTTTAGAACAATAGTTTCAGGAGCTTATCTAGCTTTTATGGCTCCAGAAATTCTGGATGCCACAAGAATTAGAAATTCTGTTCTGCATTTTCACCCTAAAATAAAATTTTATTAATGAACACCATATATTTGACAGAACTGCTTCTAATTTCTTACCTATGATTGCATAGAATAGCTCAAGGAAGTAAAGAAATGGCTCAGAGATCTTTAGTCTCTTCTTTCTGCAAAATATTTTGTCAAGTGATCAAAACTGGAAATGTGAATTTTTGAATTCACAGGTAAAATTCTCATTATGCATGGCTAGGCTCCCACTAATAAGTCATTCAAAATTGCAGTATTTTTACAAGATATCATCAACTTGTTCCTCTTTCAACTTATTTGTCCACTTATTCTAAATAATAGCAAGTGGATTTTTAAATATTCCAGAAAAAGTTGTCTTTTAAAAAAGCTATTTAAAAGTGAATTGTCATAATTTTATTGTAAGTCAGACTCCTGATTGTTGGATTTAAAAATTTTGATAGAAACTTTACAGTAGAGTCTGTAGCAGCATCTCAAACATAATGTCAGTGGAGGCTGTTTCCACTCATTTTTAAGTAGGAAATGAATGGCAAAATCTATATCCTAATACCACGTATCATGCTTTCAAACTGTCTGAATTGCTCAAACATCAGGAAGCTCAAAGAGAAACATTGGTCGCTGCAATATACTAAATTTAAAATGTGTATGCTGTGCCTTTTGAGGAAAAACCAAATTTGTTGCTTAAGGATTTTACATAAAGTCTTACTGTTAACTCTCCAATTATTCTGCCTTGGCTTTATATTGTGCTTATCTTCAACAGAGTGCCGAAGATGGTCTAGCTAATGGTTTGACACTGCATTAGAGTTCAGGGGCCAACCAATCCAATTTGAACTATCAGACAATGAGATTCTCAAGACTAGCAGAATGAGGTGTGCTGAAGGACATTCGACGGTTACACTAGCAGTTATAACACACAGAAGAAACATTGTGGAGCTCACAAACAAATAGACTAATGTGAATATTTCCTGTGCAGAAAGAAATTTCTAGATTGCACATATTCTACTCAGGATCTTGTGATCTAAAGCAGACAAGACTGGCTGCGTCTCTTGCTTCAGGGTTTTAACCATTGTATCTGAAACTCTTGATGAAAAACAACTTTGATTCTTAAAAGACATCCTTGTGTGGCACTGTAGGATAAGCACTGAAACACAAGGTTGGCAGCTCAAACCCACAGCCACTCCTTGGAAACCCTATACAGAGTCACTGTGAGTCAGAAACAACTGGATGGCACTTAACAACAACAACTCAAAAGTGTCAATGTTTCCTTTGTGACCAAGAAAGAAAAAAAGAGAAAGCATTCACTAGTCTGCAAAGGGATTGCCTGGATGGAGCAAACAGTAAATGCACTAATGGAAAGAATTGAGGTTTGAATCCACCCAGAGGCAACTAGGAAGAAAGGCTTGACAATTTACTGAAAAAAAAATTAGCACACAGGTCTACTCTAACACATATCGGGTCACCATGAACTGGATTTCACACAACATCAACAGATTAGTCTGCAAATATTGTCATAAGAGGCAACAGGAGAGAAGAAGGTCATAAAGGTAGTATGGAGGAGGAAAAGTTTTAGCCCCCTAAAATACTGCATCTATAGCATTGGTCTTGAAAAGAACTAGCCCCTTCCTGTAGTCACACAGCTTCCTTCATGAAATACTCATGGTAGAAAACTTTTATGAAATGATTAAGATTTCTTAACAAACACAGCTGCTCATGTACAACCCAAGGAATGCTATCCTCATCAGAGTAATCAGGTTGGGAGGTTACACATACATTCGACAGTATTTTAAGAATCTTTTTGGAATTGTATCCAAATCTCAGATTATATTTATTTCAAATTCTTAATGGTTAAAAAAGATATCTCTTGATTGTTGTTTTGATTGATTAAAGTATTCAAATTTTTTATTTCAGAAATGGAAGGAAATGGGTATCTCGTTTTACTGTGAAAATATGGTGAAGTAAATATAGTTTGTTTTATTTGAATAAAAAAATTCCCAAGTTCTTCATCATTTATGTGCATCAAGTCTAATTACTCATGTAGCATTCATTCTTTATGAAAGATTCCAGTGCTTTGAAAGAAAAAAATCAACATTTATATTACTTATGAATCTGGCACTTACACATTGCAAAGCTTTAGAGTATTAAGGATTTCTTTCATTGACGATTAATACTTTCTATAACACGAAATTTTAGGGTCAAAAAAGAAATATTAATTTTTTGCTAAAAATCTGTGACAAAATAATTGCTAATTTTATTTCTAACCTTTAAAAAATTATTTTTATTGTGAACTGAGTGATAGTTTACATGGGAGAACGTCAGCTTTACACCATCGTTTCATTGCAATGATTACAATCTCCTCCATGCAACAGTATTTGCTTTCATTCCCCCTGTTTTTCTTTTT
>NW_006408746.1:738730-746104 GCF_000296735.1 Chrysochloris asiatica | reverse complement strand
GGGGTTTGTCCTGAAGGGACTTGATTGCTTGACTTGGTGGTTTCCTGGCAAACAACTTGCTTGTTCTTGTAGTAGTCAATCATGCTGCATTTTTGTTTTGGGTTTTCCCTGCCAATCTGTCTTTGAAGATGCATCTTATATTGCTTTAGCTGTTCTAAGCTGGTCTGCTTGTCCTTTTTAGTGAATATGTTTTCCCTCAGAAGGTTCTGTATAGGGTTCAGGATTCCACCTAAGGTCTCATACACTGCAGAGGCTCCACAAGAGGCCTGTTTCACTGGACAAGTTGTAGAACCCCTTTTAGGTATTTCATTCAGTTATCAGCTGAAGATAGACTTATAAGCTTTCTGGAATCATATTTCCCAACATTCCTTTCTATCCCACTCAAGTGTCTATTTGACAATAGTAGACAAGGGAAACAAATATTCATAAGACAGTCAAGCATCTTAGTATTATATCCCCTTTTCAAACGATACCACAATCGGCAGAGGCTGAGGCAACTCGGAGGAAATGGGAGTGAACAGAGAATGCTGCCATCACTATGAGCCTCCTCAACAAGCCCAAGAGTGAGATGACCCCAGAGGAGCTGCATAAGCAGGAGGAGGAGGAGTTTAACACCGGGTCCCTGTCGGTGCTTACGCAGTCGATCAAGAACAACATCAATTGTCGCAACAACAAGAAGCTGCTGGGCTGCGTCAAGGCTTTTGACAGGCACTGCAACATGGTGCTGGAGAATGTGAAAGAGATGTGGACCAAAGGCCCCAAGAGTGGCAAGGGCAAGAAGAAGTCCAAACCCATCAACAAGGACCGCTACATCTCCAAGATGTTCCTACGTGGGGACTCTGTCATTGTGGCCCTGCAGAACCCATTCATCGCTGGACGGCAAGTAGGGACCTAAAGCCGCCTCCCACCACCCCGTGTAGACCTGCCTTGTGTTGGGAATAATAAAGTCCCTGTGTTTTTTTTACTAAAAAACAAAACAAAACTATACTGCAATCCCTGTGTCACAGAGCTCTGTTGTTCCAAGGTTGAGCATGGATCATTATTTATATCTGTGCCATTTAGCTCATAATTGCTAATTTTTTCATCTTAATTTTATCTCACAGTTACCTTTCTTTTCATCTAAATTCAACTCCTCAACTATCTACTCTGTTTTAATGTTCTAAATATTACCTTTTCAACATATTCATAGATTTTGTAGATAGTGAGTTTACCAGTTCATTCATAATTGTGGACATCTTTTCTTCTTACTTTATACTTAGGGCCAGCCCAAAGAGATTTTCCTTGATATTACTAATAGTATAAGCTTTTTTAACAGATCAAACTATTTTAAAACTCAAATTTACTAGATTTTTTAACCAAAATTATAATCAGTCATTTTATGCTTACCTGAAATAACAGGACTGAGCAAGAACAAGATGTACTAACTGGCTCATCTTTAAGATGTAACTGAAGAGATTTTCCTTCATCCTTCTCATCTAAAGTCTTAACCTGTAAAACAAACTTCTCCTTGCTCCTTTCTTTAAAACCTCTTCTCTGTTCATTTCAAGGCCTCCAAAGGTAAGAAGAGTAGGCAGCATACCCAGGCCTGCCACAGTACATGTTGGAGAAAACCCAGGTGGGAGGAAAAGTAGCAGGTGTGCAGTTTCATATTGTTCTTTACTCTCTGCAGCAGTGCACAAAAATTTAAAAGTGTTGGATGACAGGATCCTGGTGAGAGCTCAGTCTTTGGTATAAAGACTTAGAAGATGCATTATTGCATGAAGCACCAGTTCCTCCTCTGGTAGGAGTTACAGTTACATGACTTGCCCAAACCTTGGCTTCCAGATTTTTTCTGTCACTTTGGCATGGATGTTTGCCAAATCATCTATCTGTAGAAAACCAACCATGCCTCTGTAAGGCTTCCTTTGCCTTCCAAGACTAGACTTCTATCTCTCACACACTTCAAGTGGTCATGGAGAGAAGAGAGAAGAGATTGAGCATAGCCTTAGTCTACTTCTAAGAGTCATCCTACTTCCCTTCTGCCCATCAGTCCTAAGAAAGGCGATAGGTATGAATACTGCTGTGGTACTTCTTGCCTTAATTTTGTTGCAGAGTTACTCAAGAGAGTTGCTAATTGATGGTAGAGTTGGAGAGTTATGAGAAACAATTTCTTTAGATATGGTAGACTGGTGACCCATGAACTAACATGTTTTTGTTTTTTACAAGCTGCATAGCATTTAAAATTTTTAATTACTTGATAGGATGTTACTTTGGGAATTTTACATAAAAATCTAGATTTTTGTTTGTTTGTTTGTTTGTTTGTTTGTTTGTTTCCCCAAATTAAAAGACTTGGTCTCACTTGGGCTCTTATTCTTTCATGGCAACAGTGAACCAGAGGTCAGTGATTCTCACTTCTGTTAGGAATTTATCAGATTCCATCTTTCCTAGACCTATCAGTCATTTATGCTTCCTGCCTCTTTCCTGTAGTTATTTGAGCCACAACTCTTATTTTGAATCTGATTATGTATTTATATATAACTCCTTATAGTCAAAGAGGGTGGAGCTCTAGTGGCTCTGTAGGATAAACACTGGACTGCTAAACACAAGGTTGACAGTTCAAATTTACCAATCATTGCATGAGAGAAAGATGAAGCTTTCTACTCCTATAAAGATTTGAAAACTCAGAAACCCTATACAAGGTCACTATGAGTCAGTGTCAACTTTATTGCACTGAATAACTAATAGTAGTCAAAGAGGTTACTGAGAAAGGCATTGTCATAGTTCCATAGTACTCTTTGGAGTCCTAGTGTGGCACCATAGGATACGTACTTGACCTCAAGGTCAGTTTGAATCACAAGGCTGGTGTTTCAAACTCACCAACCACTCTGTGGAAATCCTATACAGGGTCGCTAACTAACTAACAAACTTGACAGAACTAACTCGGAACTAAGTCGACGACACTTAACAACAATAACAACCAATACTCTTTAAATTGTCTATTGTAGGTAGATGTTCTGATAGATGGCACTCACCATGTCTGTCTGACGTAATGTACAAAAATGGAGCAGGTTAACAGCCATAAAAATATTGTTTTGTCTAGGATATTTTTCAGTTTTTTTGTGTGTGTGGATGTGGAAGTTTGTTAGATGTATTAGTACAGATATTTTTGATGGAAAACAATCATATTTCAATATGAACTAAGTTGTCGAGCTCAGAATCTTTTTTCCTTGTGACTGAGGCAGAGTTAGTGAGGACATACATTTCCTGCTGTTTCTGTCTACACATAAAACTTTTACATAATTTTGATTCCCTCTGTTGTAGTTTAGGGAAAAATACCTTTGTAAAGGAGCTCTGGTAGCGTAGTGGTTACGAATCGGGCTGCGAACCTTAAGGCCAGCAGTTCGAAACTACCAGCTGCTCCACGGGAGAAAGATGAGGCGTTCTGCTCCCTTAAGGATTTACAGCCTCGGAAACCCTGTACAGGGTCTCTATGGGTCGGATCCGACTCGATGGCACTTAACAACAACAACAACAACAACAACATAGAAACGATTATGGCACTGCTTTGAAGGAACGGTATCTATCTTGAAAAGACATCAAGGATTGTTATGTCGTTAAGTGCTGTCAGTCATTCCAACCCATAGGGTTTCCGAGGAGCAGCTGGTGAACTTGAACCACTGACTGTGTAGTTCAAACAAACTTTGTAGTCCAGCTTATTAAGCCAAGAGCCACACTAGGACTCCTAGGATTGTAGAATAACTACTTAAGAATGGACAAATTCTTTAAAAGTTCATTCGTTGTATCAAAAAGGACAAGAGAAAGCAGCAACAGGTTAATAGAGCTGTGCAAAACTCTAGATCTAACTGAACCCAAGTGCTACTCACCTTACATTGTTCTTTGCATTTCCTTACTATGTTTATATCTGGGGAAGTGTTGAAATCCATGTCAGAAACCATAGCAATAATGGTTATGTTTCTGTTGTTTTATGTAAGTCTGAAGAATTTTTATGGAAGACTTTGATGTTTTTTTATTTTAATTTTTACTCCTAATTTGAAACAAGGAATTAAAAACATATATAACAAAGCGAGCATCTGGGGACGTGTTCTGATTTCAAAAGATTAATGTTAAGTATTGAAGTGACAATAGGAAGGAGTAGTAAATGACAGAGACAGTTTAACCCAGGTACCTCTTAGATAAACTGATTCTGGAGTTGAAATGTCCGGCTATGTATCTTATCTTGCTTTCTAAACATTTGCCTGCCTGGCTGCTACTGACATTTGCATGTTTTGAGAGTCTTTGGAATTTCAATGCTATGTAATTGATCAAATCAGCAAGAATCGCTCAAATGATGGGGCAAATCATAGTTTCATTGAGTTTTTGAAAACTGTTTTTCTCAATGTGAATTGACATCTAATGGAGCAGATGCCTAACGACAGTCAAATGGAGCAAAGCTGCTTACAGACTTTAGACAGTTCAGTTCTAAGGCCAAAACAATCATTTAAGTGGCAATTAAAGTCTTCAAGGACTGCTCAGAAATACCTGCTTCTTTATTTTCAATTTCTAGCAATCTCTTAAGTTGCACTGCATTTTTGAATAATCAATCACTTTTCATGATGAAATCAAAGATAAATCATTTGAGCTCTTAATGTGCAAATTTTATTTATGAAGTCATCACAAATGATTATATTCCTACAAAACACCCCCATTTATAACATGAAGATATAAAAATATACTGATTAGCTTATTTAGTCACAAACAATTCAAAATAATGAAGAACATTAATGAAAAAATAAACAGTGTGATAAAATGTTTATTAGCTGGGTCTACGTATTTTTATATTAAGTACTAAAGGTTAAAAAATGCTTAATTAAGTTTAGAGGCTAACCTTTAATTGAAATACCTGCTAATCTAAATGTGGGTAATTGGGGAAAAAACAACAGAAAAAACCCAAGATAGGTAAAACCATGCTATGCTCCAGATCATCTTACTGGAAACCAGAAATCTGTAAAAAGGATTATTTAATGTACTAATCAAAGAATTGCTTCTGAAACTCTACACACTGATACAGAAATCACCATGTTTTTGAGGCCAAATTCAAGAACAGGTACCGATTTCTTTAAACCAGTTTCAAATGTAATTATATGATCTTACTAATTTTTGACCAGATATTATCACCAAATAAATATTATCAAATGAGTAACAAGAAGAATGAATGATTTCTTAGCATTCTAAGATTCCTTTTCAGTATGATGATAGTGACCAATTCAGACAAATTTAAAATTGTAATATATTACTGAATGTCCCAAAATCTCTGTTACTTTGTGGTGGTTGCTAGGAAGGCATCACTAAGTCAATTCTAACTCATAGCAACCCTATGCACAACAGAATGAAACACTACCCAGTTCTGAACCATCCTCACAATTGTGTCGTATTTCAGTCTATTGTTGTAGTCACCATATCAGTCTATATCATTGGGGGTATTTTCTTTTTTATTGACCTTATATTTTGTTGTTCTTTTTGTTAGGTATCTTTTAGTCGGTTATGACCCATAGCGACATTATGTATAACAGAACAAAACACTGCCAGTCCTGCATCATCCTTAAAATTGCTGCTACATTTGAGCACATTGTTGCTGTTACTGTGTCAATCCATTTTATTGTGGGTCTCCCTCTTTTTTGCTGTACCTCCACTTGATCTAGCATGATGTCCTTCTCCAGGGACTGGGCCCTCCTGATAACAGGTCCGAAGTATGAGAGACAAAGTCTGGCCATCCTAGTTTCTAAGGAGAATTCTGGCTGTACTTCTTCCAATACAGATTTGTTTGTTCTTCTGGCAGTCAGTGGTACATTTAATATTCTTTTCCAGCACCATAACTCAAATGCATCCATTCTTCTATGGTCTTCCTTATTCATTGTCCAACTTTCACATGCATATGAGGCTATTGAAAATACCAAGGTTTGGGTCAGGTGTACTTTAGTCCTCAAACTGACATCTTTGCTCTTGAACACTTTAAAGAAGTCTCGTACAGAAGATTTGCCTAATGCAATACGTTGTTTGGTTTCTTGATTGCTGCTTCCATAAGTGTTGATGTTGGATCCAAGCAAAATGAAGTCTTTGACAACTTTAATCTTTTCTCCACTGATGTAAATGTTATTTATTGGTCCAGTGGTAAGGATTTTTTTATTTACACTGAAGTGCAATTCATACCGAAGGCTGTAGTCATTGATCTTCATCAGTAAGTATTTTAAGCCTTCTTCATTTCCAAAGAGCAAGGCTGTATTATCTGCATATCACAGAATGGTAATGAGTCTACCTATACTCTTGATGCCACATTCTTCTTCATATAATCCATCTTCTCAAATTATTTGCTCAGCATACAGATTGAATGAGTATGGTGAAAGAATACAACCCTGAAACAATACGAACACCTTTTTCTGATTTTAAACCATTTAGTGTCCCCATGTTCTTTTGGTCTATGTACAGGTTCTACATGAGCACAACTAAGGTTCCAGAATACTCTTTCTCCATGATGCTGCTCGTAGTTTGTCATGATCCACACAATCAAAAACATTTGCATGGTCAATAAAGCACAGGTAAATATCTCTTTGGTATTCTCTGCTTTCAGGCAAGGTCCATCTGTTGTCAGCAATGACATCCCTCATTTGAATTTGGCTTTAACCTCTGGCAGACCTGTCAATGTACTGTTGCAGCTATTTTTGAATTATCTTTAGTAAAATTTTACTTGCATTTAATAGTAATAATATTGTCTTGTGATTTCCTCATTCCGTTGAGTCACCTCTCTTTAGAATGGGCACAAATTCAAATCAGTTGGCTGGGTAAATGTCTTGGAAATTTCTTGACATCAATGTTAGTGCCTCCAGTGATGCATCAGTTTGTTGAAATATTTCAATTTGTATTCCACCAATTCCTGGCGTCTTGTTTTTAACCAATGCCTCATTGCACATCAGATTTCTTTCTTCAGTACCATTTTCGTTTGATCATATATCTCTTGAAATAGTTGCACATTGCCCATTTCTTTTTGGCAGAATGACTGTGTATTCCTTCCATCTTCTTTTGATGCTTTCTTCATCATTAAATATATTCATTTTAAAATTTTTGTGTGTGAACTGAGTGAAAGTTTACAGGGCAGATCATCATCTTACATTCACCAAATCATATACTTTGTTTCATTGTTGTTGTTAGGTGCTATCGAGTTGGTACCGACTCATAGCGACCCTATGCACAGCAGAACAAAACACTGCCCGATCCTGGGCCAACCTCACTACTGTTGCCACTCTTGAGTCCACGGATGCTGTCACTTGGCCAATCCTCTCTTTCTCTGTCCCTCCACCTTACCAAACATGATATCCTTCTCCAGCGACTGCTCCCTCCTGA
>NW_006408746.1:734070-736397 GCF_000296735.1 Chrysochloris asiatica | reverse complement strand
CACACTCTTAAGCTAAACTCTCTCTTGAAACTTGGTAAACCAGTCACTTCATGCCTTTATCACCCCCTCATTTTAGGTAGCCAATGTCTAAGATGCCTGTCCCTATCTACCATCATTCAATATTTTGCTCAAAGAATCCTTCAGTATTGCTAGTCAAGGCTTGAAATTTTTTTCTCAGTTCTTTCATCTTGAGAAATGCTAAGCATGTGCTCCCCTTTTCATTTTCTAACTACAGAGCTTTGCACATTTCTTTATAATATTTGACTTTGACTTCTCATGTTGCCCTTTAAAATTTTCTGTTCAGCTGTTTTACCTCCCCATTTCTTCCATGTACTTTAGCACCTGTATGATGGTGGGATAGTTTCAAAATCTACTCTGACATCCATGTTGGTCTTTTCTTTCTTCTTTGTCTTTTTAATGTCTTTTGCTTTCTTTCTGTATGATGTTCTTGATGTCATCTGATAACTCCTCTGGGCTTCGGTCTTCAGTGTCTAATTCATCAAATCTGTTCTTGAGATGATCTCTAAATTCAGGTTAGATGTTTAAGCTTCCATGGACTTGTTTTAATTTTCTTCAGCTTCAGCCTGAAATTGCTGGATGACCAATTGATGGATTGCTCCACATTCTGCCCTTTCCCTTGTTTTGGCTGATGATATGAAGCTTTTCCATTGTATTTTCCCATAGATACTGTCAATTTTGTTTCTGTGTATTTTATACCAATTATGATATCCCTTTCCAGGACTCATTCCTACTGAAAACATGAGACAACTCCAAAGTACATTAAAATCTTGCCATCCTTGCTTCTAAGGAATATTCTGTCTGCACTGTTTCCAGGACAGATGAATTTATTCTTTTGACAGTCCATGGTACTTTCCATATTCTTCACCAACTCCATAATTCAAACGCACCAGTTCTTCTCTAGACTTCATTATTCACTGTGCAGTTTTTTTGTGCATATCTGGAGATTGAAAATACCATGACTTGGGTCAGGCACACCTCAATTTTCAAAATGACATCATTGCCCTTTGTTGTTGTTCGGTGTCCTTGAGTTAGTTGCTATGGTTCCAACTCATAGTGACCTTTTATAGGGTTTCTGAGGAGTGGCTGAAGTTAATAATTGTCTTTTATTGTCCCTCAATTCTTTTTCTATAATCTACTGATTCATTCCCAAACTCTCCTTTGGAGTTGTAAAACTCCTTTTATACCAGTTACATTTTGTTTCTTTGAGACATCTTTTCTCAGGGCTCTTTGCCTCATGCTTTGGTTTGGACTGGCTTACCTTTAGTGTGACCAAAAGTCATGTTGATTACAGATTCTTGTTCCTCTTTCTGGAAGTTTTTATAAATGTTCCCCTTTCCATCATTGATCTGAATTTTCAGGATGCTCTGTCTTATTATATAGGTTTTCTTCATTTATCATGCAAGGCTATTTTTGGTTCCTTTCAATGTAAAAATTGTTTTCTTTAATTTTGAAACTTTTTTTCTATTATTATTTTTGGTTTTTATCTGTTCCTTCTTTGGAGAACAACAAATCCTATACATATTTGACCTTCCTGTGGAACAGCAATAAATTGACTGCCAACCTAAAAGTTGTAGGTTCAATCCCACCAAGTGACTCCATGGGAGAAACACTTAGCAAACTGTTTCTGTAAAGATTGTAGGGAAGAAAACTCCATGAAGCCATTCTAGTATGCTTCATGGGTCATTGTGAATGAGAATCAGCTTGACGTCATCTAACAATAACAACAGCAACATATTGATTTTAATTTAATTTCTTTTTGTTCACCATCTCTATATTTTTAAATATAAGTTCTAATTTCAAGTTAGATGTTACTCTTAAATTAATAATTTGGAATCCCGGTATGGCACTATAGTTTAAGTATTAGAATGTTAACCTCAAGGTCTGCAGTTCAAACTCACCAGCCACTCCTTGGAAACCCTATACAGGGTCACTATTAGTTAGAACCAACTTGATGGCATTTAACACAACAGCAACAACAACATTAATAATGCTTCTAAACTTTTCATTGAATTAATTTTTTGCTAATGTATTTTTCTTTTAAAAAGGTTATTCTTTTTTCTCTGCATATTCTTTACTTGTTTTATGGAAGCAATATATTGTTTTAGAGCTCAGAGAATATATATATATATATTTTCCTGGTGTGTGTCGTGCTTGCTGTATGACTATAAGGCCAGCACTGGACTGTGAACCACAAGGTTGGCAGTTTAATCGCATCAGTGGCTTCTCAGAAACCCTATACAAGGTTGCTATGAGTCAGAACCCACACCACAGTAATTAACAACACACACATACACATATGTATGTAT
>NW_006408746.1:731995-733395 GCF_000296735.1 Chrysochloris asiatica | reverse complement strand
GTGGAACTTTAGGATAAACAGTGGAATGGTAACTGAAAGATTGGCAGTTCAAACCCACCAGACACTCCTCAGAAACCCTATACAGAGTTGCTATGAGTCAAAAACTGATTCCATGGTACATAACTACCACCATAATGATCTTTATACCTTTCATTTCCTTTTGACAACTTCAAATTTTCCTAAATTCATACTTTGTACATTTCATGTTCTACTTATTAATGGATGTTTGCAGCTGTTTCTCCTCATTTTCAGTTGTGCCCATTGGCAAATGAAGGTCCCAAAAGCTTTACTCCATTAAGGTCAACTCTACTTTGAGAAGGCAGTTCTTTCCTGGTTGTATTTTGAGTGCCTTCTAAGTTGAGGGGCTCACCTTCAGGTGCTCTTCAGATAATGTTTCACTGCTATTCATAAGGTCATCAGTGGCTAATGCCTCATAAGTGGATGGTCTATTCCTTCTTCTTAATCTGTTCTTAGTCTAGAAGCAATTATGATACCTTGCCTCCATCAGTGACCCTGCTGGCATTTGACATGCTGGTGGCATAGTTTTCAGGATCGCAGCACTGTGCAAACCACAGTAATATGACAAACTGACAGACGTGGGGATGACACTATATATACTATTGTTGTTGTTGTTAAGTGCCATCAAGTCGGTTAGACTCAGAGCAACACTATTTAGGGTATCCGAGTAGCGGTTGGTGGGTTTGGTCTGCTGACCTTGCTGTTCAAGCCAACCTTGTGGCCCAGTGCATTATCTTGCAGCACCATGTCAGGACTACATATATACAATGTTGTCATTTTGTTAAGTGCTGTCAAGTAGGTTCCATTTTATAGCAGCCTTGTATAGGGTTTCTAAGGCATGGCTGGTGAGTTTGAACAACTGGCTTTGTATTTTAAATCAACCTTGAGATCGAGGGCTTCTCCTAGGGCACCACACCAGGATGCTATATATATAGTAAAATTGTTATTTTTATTTTAAAATGAATATGATTCTTTATTCATATTAAATATGTGGCACCTAAAAAATGAAATTTCTATGAATATTATTATTATTATCTGTGACAAGTTACATGATAGGATGATGATACAATAAGTAGGCTTCTTTCTGAAATTGTCAAATAGTGCAAATTTTCTTTGAGTAGCTCCATTTCCTCAGAGAAGATATCCAATATCATGTATCAAAGAGAAAAATCTGACTACTAGTATTCTGGTAACTGAGGGCTATATCTGTAGATTTTTACTTATACACTCTCTTTTCAATACATAGAATTTTGCATTCCCATTGTCCCTTCAGTATAGGGCCTCACTGTACTGAACAATGCACTTGAGAAGTCTTCTTGAAAGTAAACTTGTTGGAGGCGGGGCTTGATGATGGCTAGGGTGGAAGTGCAGTGAAGTTCGCC
>NW_006408746.1:728315-730210 GCF_000296735.1 Chrysochloris asiatica | reverse complement strand
AAAGAAAATCACCGAGACATATCATAACCAAGCTCTCTAAAATTAAAGATAAGGAAAGAATCCTGACAGCAGCTAGGGAAAATGGAAATGTTACATACAAAAGCAAGCCAGCCAGATTAAGCTCGGATCTCTCAGCAGAAACCATGCAAGCAACAAGGCAATGGGGAGACATATATAAAACCCTGAAAGAAAAAAATTGCCAAGCAAGAATCCTTTATCCAGCAAAGTTATCAATCAAATATGATGGTGTAATCAAAATATTCTAGGATGAACAGAAGCTAAGAGATTTTGTCAAAGCCAAACCTGCACTACAAAAAAACCTACAAAACAGTTCTGTGGACTAAGAACAAACAAGAACATAAAACAAACAGAGATTGACATATGTGGCAGCACCTCCCAGAATTAAATCTACAGAAGGAAGATTAGAGAAAAGAACAAAACTATAAGAACAAACTCAGAGAATCTAGGTCAGACTATGATCAAAACAATTACATTGTAAAAGAAGATAAACATATAGGAACAGAGATCCAGATGGTGAGAAGGTCAGATAGATTTCAGAATGAAATGCATTGCACTAAATGGAGAGAAGAGTTAGTGGACTATAAGGTAACCTCAAAGAAAATTAACACTTCACAACATACCAAGAAAATGAGAATCCAAGAAGAACATGGAAATATTAAAACTATGAGGAAACTCACAAGAAAGAACACAAAAGGCATGAAATCAACAAAGGAAGACACAAAGAACAAAGAAAGCAGCAACACCACAAAAAAACAAACATAATGGCAGCAATTAATCAATACCTATTACAATGCTGAATGTAAATGGATTAAATGCACCTGTTAAGAGACGGAGAGTGGCAGAATGGATAAGAAAACAAGATCCTTCTATTGGCTGTCTGCAAGAGACACATCTCACACACAGAGACAAAAGCAGATTAAAAGTCAAAGGATGGGAAAAAATACACCAGGCTAATTGTAATAAAAAATGAACAGGAGTGGCAGGACTAATCTCTGAATAAACTTTAAGGCAAAATAGATAAATATGGACATTATCTCATGATTAAAGGAACAATTGAAAAAGATGACATAACCATAATAAATATCTATGCTTCCAATGAAAGAGCTCCAAAATATATGAAGCAAACTCTTAATAGATTTGAAGAAAGAAATAGATGAATCTACAATAACAGTGGGTGATTTTAATACACCTCTTTGTAAAATGGATAGAACAACCAGAAAGAAACTTGACAAAGACAAGAAGAACTAAACAACATAGTCAGCCAGCTGGACCTTATAGATGTGTACAGAGAATTCAACCCAATAACAGCACAATGCACATTCTTTTCCAGTGCACATGGAACATTCTCCAGAATAGACCATGTCTTAGGACACAAAACAAATCTCCATAAAATTACAAATATCAAAATACTACAAAGCATCTTTTCAGACCACAATGCTATCAAATTAGAAATTAAAAATTGGAAGAGCAAGGAAATCAAGTCAAATACATGGAAACTGAATAGCACCCTGATGAAAAGTGACTGGATAGTAGAAGAAATTAAACGTGAATTCACAAAATACCTAGAAACAAATGAGAACAAAACCACAACATACCAAAATCTTTGGGATATGGTGAAAGTTGTGCTGTGAGATCCAGGCAGCCAACAAACATATGTAGAAATGTTTACGATCACTAGCCATTATAGAGAAGCAAATCTCTCACCAGCAATAGCAGCAAAGGTTAAAAAACACAAACAAAAACTAGAGAACAATAAATGCTGGTGAGGATGTGGAGAGACTGGGACCCTCCTAAATTATTGGTGGGATTGCAAAATGGCCCAACCACTCTGGAAAGCAATATGGTGCTTCAGAAAGTTGGAAATAGAAATACCT
>NW_006408746.1:725764-726345 GCF_000296735.1 Chrysochloris asiatica | reverse complement strand
AAAAAAAAAGAAAGTAAACTTGTGTTCTTTTTTTCCCCCAGATGTGTAGGTTACAATGGGAAGTGAGGGGAGTCATGTAGCAACGTGGTATAGAGATTGAATCTCCCAACCAATGGTTGAGATTTTTAGTTCCATCACCAAGCCTTCTACATCACACCCCAGTTTCTGTCTGTGATTCTGTGTTGTGAATTGACTTGCTTCTTTTCAGATAATTTCATTTCACTCATATTCCCTCCATTTCATAATGACTTAACAAAATTTCAGCTCCCTGCCACTTCTAAATCTTTAGTGCTATTTTGGTAGGATAGGGGGGGAAAAGTAGTAATAAATTTGTATGCTCAATCAACTATTTAACCACTGGTATAAAACTTCTGGAGTCCTGGTATGGCTCCTCCACTGGACTGTTAACTACAAGGTCAGTGGTTAAAACTCACCAGTTGCTTCTTAGAAATCCTATACAAGGATGCAAGAGTCAGAACCAACTTTATGGAACTTAACATTTGCAACAACATAGAACTTCTTTTTGTTTTCCAGTGATCTTATTAAAAATTCATATTAGTATATGTCTTTCAATAGTAAAG
>NW_006408746.1:718065-724119 GCF_000296735.1 Chrysochloris asiatica | reverse complement strand
ATGGTGAAAGAACACAACCTTGTCGCAAACCTTTTCCAATTTTAAAACATTCAGTGTTCCCATGCTCTGTTCGAACAACTGCTTATTGGTTCACGGACACATTTCTCAGAAGTACAATTAAGATTTCTGGAATACTCATACTTCTCCATGTTGTCCATAGCTTGTCATGGTATGTTTGGAGGATCAGAGGATTGGCGGGCTTACAGCTGGGGAATTTTCAGAAGAATCCAGAAATCCATTGTTTTCTGGATCGAGACACTCAGCTGTTCCCGGAGCTGCCATCTTGGGAGAGAATATCTTGATTGTATCAGGATTGATAGTATCAGGAGAGAACATCTTGATTGTATCTTGATTATATCAGGATTATATCAAGATTAACATCGAAATTTAAAGTGACACTATCAACATAAAACCAAACGGCCATCGCTCGTCTGTCTGTCGTGCTGTGGTGGATTTAGCTGCTGTGAGTCTGAGGGCTCTGCCACCGGTATTTTAAATAACCAGCAGGGTCACCCATGGTGGACAGGTTTTAGATGAGCTTCCAGACAAAGACAGACTAGGAAGAAAGAGTGATGAACTACTTCTGAATCGCTAGTCACTGAAAACTCTATGAATAACAGAGAAACATATTCAAAATACATATATATTATCTTCTCATAATTATAACTACTCAAAAATGCAATTTGCTGCTCTGAGCTTAAGGCTTTTATTTTAATACATTTTTTATTTCTTCTTTCTTTTCATCATGCATATTTATATTGGGTCTCTAGATATATTTTACATAAACTTTCTCTTTTGGGTGATTTACTAGGCCAGAAAAGTTCTCCAGTCCCTCCAAAGTCTAATATTCTATAATTTAAATTGGATCTAAAGATGTAAGATACCATACTATACTCAGATTTCAATAAATAAAACAGAATCCAGAGTAATAGTTACATGTATAATATATTTTGTAATTATAACTTCATCTGTACTGTTTATAGCTGCAGATTTATGTCACAGTCATGGTTTATATGAGGTGTTCCTCTGCAGAGCTTACACAGAGCTCCTTGACACTTTCAAAGCAAGGCCTTGTCTTTATGGGAAATACATCCATTAGTTCCCCTGAGTTATCTTTCATGTGAAATTAAAGCAATTAATTAGATGTCTGACTTTAGTACTATTTAGTAAGTCTTATCTTGAGGATACCTAAGGTTTATGTAATATCCAAGCTTTAGTCAATTAGACCAAGAAATAAACAGCAAGTCAATTTTGTGAGTTTACATGAGTCAAGCATTTTATCCTGAGAAAACAGAGGTCTGGCTCCTTTCACTGAAGCTTTCCTTCTGCAATCAATTATCTGCTGGACTCTTGTTCTATTGACCCTCACTAATTTTGTTGTATGATCTGTCATTCCTTATCTGGAGCCAGAGGGAAACTCTTCTGTAAATATCAACAGCTGATGAGGTTAAGGGTGTGCCATCTATTCTGGGGCCAGCTATTGGTCATAGGGTACATTTGTGTGGAGGGCTGTGTGTAGAGCTTGCAACATGACACATGTCCATGACACAAGTTATGCCTCTCTTTACACACACACACACACACACACACACACCTTTTGTTTGGACAGCATTTTACAAACTAAAATTTATTTGTTTTAGAGTATTTTTTTTTTTTTTTTTTTTTTTTTACAGTATGTTCTTACTAATGCCAAATCCTGTATTTCTGTGGAAATGAAGTTTAGAGGCTCAGTAATTAATTTTTTCTTGCTAGCTAAGAATTATGCTATTTCATTTTACTCTCATTCTTTCATATAAAAGAAATTCAGTGACTTTAAAAAAGAATAAATACAGATCTAATAATTTAATTCATATTTTTTTCCATTTAAAAATGTTACTAAATTTGTCAGTGGTTCAAACCCACCATCCATTCTTTAGAAAACCTAGACAGGGTTGCTATGAGTTGGAACCGATTTGACTACATGTAACAACAACAACAATCCTTTAATTAGTATAAACAATTAGTACAGTCACTTAAAGGCTATTGCTACTGGTTTCATGCTATTTGTTGGATATGATCTTTTTATCCATTCCCCAAAACTTCTAAGATTTATTGTTGGGTTGAGTCATGTCAGATAGTGCATTGCTAAAATAATCATAAGAAATATTTTCTAAAAATTTGCTAGAATACATGATAAGTTATATATTAGACAGACACGGAATGAGGAATTCACTGGAATGTACTTATTGCTGAATAGTTTTTGAAAGTGGGATGTGATCTAACATTGTTGACTAATTCTCTTCAACTTGATCACTATGGTCAAATTTATAAACTATGGTGCGTTAATATACTGCCAAAATAAGCTGGATGTTCTATATAGACAGAATAATATAGATTTAAGGGCACAGTTTTGCTTATGTCCTAAGTCTCCTACATAAAGTCTATAAAATGGGAAGCTAAGGATTTATTTAGCCCAAATCTAAGTCTAAAGAGCATATTCTTTTGCTTCTCTCTAATAATCTGTCTTAAATTAGATCAAATCATCTATATGGTCCTGAGCATCTTGTATTATTTCTCCTCTGTATCTTCATGGTTTCCTCTACCTATAAGAATCTTTTTTCTTATTAGCCTGACTGGTCATTTTTAAATACTAAAACCAAACAAAACCAGTTGTCACTGAGTCAATTCCGATATGTTTTCAGTGTGATCCATAGGGGTTTCTGTGGCTGATTGGAAGCAGTCTATTAGACCTTTCTTATGAGGTGGCCCTAGTGAATTACAACTTACATTTATGTTGACAGCCAAATGAATTAACTATTTGTACTCTAGGGACTGTTTTTTAAAGACAAAGTTTATGTATTTTCTTTCCTATGAAGTCTCTAACTAAACAAAGTAGAGTAAATAACTCTTTTATTTTGTGCTACAACCCATGAACTATTACAGCCCTTGACACACCATAGTTATTTTATTAACCTCTCCTTTAAGACTGTATACTGTAAGTAATCAATAAATGTTGAATAAATGCTGTTTTCTTTGATCAGAATATGCTTCATTGGTTATCAATTCCTGCAGCAAAAATCCACTGAATCTGTAATTTAAGTGAACATGGATTTATCTGGTCTTGTTGGCAGCTTGACTGAGGTTATATGGTCTGGTAGAGCCTCACCCTGTTGTCTGACGCCTCAAATGGGATCATTGGAATAGTCCAAACACTCTCTGTAATCTTTCACCTGATTGTGGGCGAACCCCCATGGACAGGTGATTTTAAAGCCTCAGCTGTGTGATCATGTTTGTTGATGGTCAGTCCACTGGCCAAATCAGGTCCATGGCCAAGTTCAGCATCAGAATGTAAGGATATTGTGAACAATTCTTAATGTCATAAGGTTGGTTCATTGGGGGACACTAATGTAACAAACTCATACATGCATTTACCTGAATTGTATAGATGTTAAAGAACTAGTTATCCTTCAAAACTTCTTTAGATCATTTATTTTTTTCACCTCTAGCATAGTGGTTACCAGTCAGGCTGCCAACCTCAAGGTCAGCAGTTGGAAACTACCAGCAATTCCATGAGAGAAAGATGAGGCGTTCTGCTCCCTTAAAGATTAACAGCCTTGGAAACCCTGTGTAGGGTCACTATGAGTCAGAACTGACTCCATGATACTTAACAACAACAACAAAGAGCCTTCCTTATACTCCCCAAGGTTGTTTTAAATATTTCTATTTCACATGGGGTAGGTCTCTCTTATCTTTCTTGGGAAGAGCAGTAATGTGCTCATCAAGAATTTAAAGAACGTATCTATTTATACTCTGCTTTGTTCCATAATGTTTTAAGAAATCAGCTTCGAAATAGAGGACATAAGGTCACTTTAGACATTTTAAGTGTATATAGCATGCAATATAGGATTTAATATGTATTGTTTTCCAGGTCAAGTCAGTCCTTATTGGAGGTATTAATATATCCAAAATCCATATATTGTTTCTAAAATTTCAATTTTGAAAAGATAAAAATGAAAGACCCAGCACTCTGTGCTGCTAAGGGTTCAGGAAGAAGGCCACTGTTACATACTGTGGGGATGAAATTGTTGCAATTGTCTGTAAAGCAATTTGGTTATCTGTATTCAAACCTTATAGAGTTCATGTTGAGTCAAGTCCAGTGATTCTATTGGTAAAAAATCATTCTAAGGAAATAATCAGGGATCACTGCGTATAAAGCAATTTGTTGATAGAGACATTATTTAGGAGTCCTGGTGTGGTGCTGTGGGGTAATGTGATGGACTGTAAGGTGAGTTTGAACTGCAAGGTCGGTGATTCAAGCTCACCAGTCACTCTTCAGAAACCGTATACAGGGTTGCTATGAGTCGGAACTGGCTCGACGGCACTTAACAACAACAACATTAATTATACAGTGAAAAGTGAAAACAAATAAGGAAAAGATGAAATTATGGAACAGTACTCAAATAGAACATTATAAAATAACAAGAAGTGGTCTAGGAAGAAAAATTTTAACAATGTGGTAAATTTCTCCTTATGCAAAACCTAGTAATTCCATTTTTTATTATAGAGTATTAATTCAATGCTGTTAAACACTGTGTGTATAGGTGTGAGGAGTCCTGGTGTGATGATGAGCACTGGGCTTCTAACTGCATGGTCAGATATTCAAACCCACCAGTCACTCCTAGGAAACCCTGTACAGGGTCGCTATGAGTCAGAATGGACTCAATGGCACTTAAAAACAAGAACATATGAAAGTGAAGGCATATGGTGTGAGTATAAGTGTCTTTTACAATGAATATGGGTGTGCTCAGTGATCAGCCAATGTATTGAGCACTTACCATGCTCCAGAACTCTGCTTGGCACTAGTGCTCATTGAGAAATGAGAAGACATGATCATTTTCTCTCATTTGGCTTACAGATAAGTGAGAAAGACAGATGTTAAATTAGCAGTAATATATTGGGTTAATAGCCAGATCAAGAAGAAAATGGAGGAAGAGAGCTCATTATGAAGAGATCAAACAAGTTTTGAGATGTTGTTGTTAGGTGCCATTGAGATGGTAACTACTCATAGCCACCCTTTGTCATGCACATAAGAGAAACACTGCTAGGTCCTGTGACAACCTCATAATCATTGCTATACCTGAGCCCATTGATGCTGCCACTATGCCAATCTGTTTGGTTGGGGGTCTTACTCTTTATCTCTGACCCTCCACTTTACCAAATGCGATATCCTTCTCCAGGAACTGATCCATCCTGATAATATATCCAAATTATGAGAGACAAAGTCCAGCCATCCTAGCTTCTAAGGAGCACTCTGGCTGTACTTCCAACACAGATTGGTTTGTTCTTTTGGCAATCAATAGTACTTTTAATATTCTCCTCCAACACCATAACTCAAGCATATCAATTCTTCTATGGACTTCTTTATTCAATGTCCACCTTTCATATGCATACAAGGTTATTGAAATTCCATGGCTTGAGTCAGGCTCACCTTAGTCCTCAAACTGACATCTTTGCTCTTGAACACTTTAAAAAGGTCTTGTATAGCAGATTTGCCTAATGCAATATGTCATTTGATTTCTTGACTGCTGCTTCCATGAGTGTTAATGGTTGATCCAAGCAAAAAGAACTCTTGGATAACTTCAATTTTTTCTCCATTTATATGGATGTTGTTTATTGATCCAGTGGTGAGAATTTTTGTTTTCTTTACATTAATGTCAATCCATACTGAAGGCTGTGGTCTTTGATCTTCATCAGTAAGCATTTTAAGTCCTCTTTGCTTTCAGCAACCAAGGTTGTATTATCTGTATATTGCAGGTTGTTAATGAGTCTTCCTCCAATCCTGATGCCAAGTTTTTCTTCATATAATCCAAATTCTCAGATTATGTGCTCAGAATAAATATGGTGAAAGAATACAACCCTGGCACATCACACACTTTTCCTAATTTTAAAGCGTTCAGTGTTCCCTTGTTCTTTTCTAACAGCTGCCTCCTGGTATATGTACAGATTCCTTGTGAGCAAAATTAAGTGCTCCAGAATACTGATTCTGCTCAATGTTGTCCATAGTTTTTCATAATC
>NW_006408746.1:713151-717965 GCF_000296735.1 Chrysochloris asiatica | reverse complement strand
CAATGATATCCCTTGTTTCACGTCCTCTTCTGAAACTGACTTGAAACGCTCACTGTTTCCTGTCATTTTTCTTTGAATTATCTTTAGCAAACTTTACTTGTATGAGTTATTAGTGATATATTGTCCGATGACTGCTGTATTCTGTTGGGTCACCTCTCTTTGTAATGAGCACAAATACGGATTTCTTTCAGTTAGTTGGCCAGGTAGTTGTCTTCCAAATTTCTTGGCACAGAAGAGTGAGTACCTCCAGTGTTGTCTTAGTTTGTTGAAAGATTTCAATTTGTATTTCATCAATTCCAGGAGTCTTGTCCTTTGCCAATGCCTTCAATGCACCATGGATTTCTTCCTTCAGTGTTATTGGCTCTTGATCATAAGCTACCTCTTGAAATGGCTGAAAATTGATCATTTCTTTTTAGTACAGTGACTCTGTATATTCCTCCCAACTTCTTTTGATGCTTTCTGAATCACTTAATATTTCATTCATAGAATTATTCAGTATTGCAAGTTGATGATTGAATTTGTTCTGCAGGTCCCTCAGCTTGAGAAACACTAAGAGTGTTTTTCCCTTTGATTTTCTGACCCCAAGGTTTTTGTTATAATATTTGACTTTGTCTTTTTGAGTTGCTCTTTGAAATTTTCTATTTAGCTCTTTTAATTTCTCATGTCTCCCATTTGCTTTAGAATCTCTATGCTGGAGAGCAAATTTCATAGTCTCTTGGACATCCATTTTCATCTTTTCCTTCTTTCTTGTCTTCTTAAATGACCTTTTGCTTTCTTTCTGTATGATGTTCTTGATGTCATCCCGTGACTCTTCTAATCTTCTGTCTTTAGTGTTTAATGCATCAAATCTGTTCTTCAGATGATCTCTAAATTCAGGCAGGATAGATTCAAGGTCATATTTTGGCTCTTGTGAACTTGTTTTTATTTTCTCCAGCTTCAGCCTATGAGCATTTGAAGGTGTGTTCCACAGTCTGCCCCTGGCATTGTTTTGACTGATGATATGGAGCTTTTCTATTGTCTCTTTCCACAGATGTATTCAATTTAACTCCTGTGGATTCCATCTGGTGAGGTCCATGTGTATAGTTGTCTTTATGTTGTTTTAAAAAGGTATATGCAGTGAACAAGTCATTGATCCTGCAAAATTCTGTCATGCTATTTCCAGAATCTGACAGTGTTTCTGTGTTATTCATAAGGTTTTCAGTGACTAGCGATTCGTAAGCAGTTTGTCACTCTTTCTTCCTAGTATGTCTTTGTCTGGAAGCTCATCTGAAACCTTTCCATCATGGGTGACCCTGCCGGTTATTTAAAATACCGGTGGCATTTTAAAAAAGCTATACCGGTGGCACAGCACTCAGAATCACAGCAACTCAAGCCAACACAGCACGACAGACAGATGAGTGGTGACCATCTGGTTTTATGTCGAAACTGTCATTTTAAATTTCGATATCAATCCTGATACAATCAAGATAGTATCTCCCAAGATGGTGGCTCTGGGACCAGCTGAGCATCTTGAACTAGAAAACAATGGATTTCTGGATTCTCCTAAAAATTTGCCCAGCTGAAAGCCCTCTAATCCTCCAAACATATCAGGTGACATCATTGATGGACTCAAGTGTGGCAGCGGTAGTGAGGTTGGCCCAGGATCGGACATTGTTTCATTCTGGTGTGCATGGGGTCGCTATGAGTCGGTTCCAACTCAATGGCACCTGACAACAACAACAACAACAACCTTTCCAGAATCATTTCTATCACCAAGGTCATATTTTCCAATTACTGAACCTTCCACTTTGTTTCCAACCTTTGCATTCCACATCATCAATAATTATCAATACATCTTTATTGCATGTTAGATCAATTTCAGACTTAAGAAGTTGATGTGGTGGTGGTGGTGGTTACGTGCTGTGGAGTTGGTTCCAACTCATAGTAACCCTGTACAGGGTTTCTGAGGCTGTAAATCTTTACGGGAGCAGAAAGCCTCATCTTTCTCTTCTTCAATTTCATCCTCCCTGGCTTTAGTGGCTGGTGTTACATTTGAATAATAATGATATTAACTGGTCTATCTTGTCGGCATATGGATATTATTCTATCACAGACAGCATTGTATTTCAAGACTGATCTTGAAATGGTCTTTCTGGTGATGAATGTGACACCATTCCTCTTCAATTTTTTTCATTCCAGGAATAATAGTAAATCATGTGATAGTCAGGTAAAATTACCAGTACCCATCCATTGCAGCTTACTAATGCCTAGAATAAGGATGTTTTTATGTTCCCTTTCATTTCTGACAATTTCCAATTATCCTAGATTCATACTACATACATTCCATGTTTTGATTATTAATGGATGTTTATAGCTTTTCATTTTTGTTGTGCCCCATCAGCAAATGAAGGCCTTAAAAGGCTTTACTTTATTCATATCATCATGATCAGCTCTACTCTGAAGAGTTCACTCTTCCCCAGTTATATTTTGAGTTCCTTTCAACCTTAGTGGCTTGTCTTGTGACACTATATTTGACATATTCTGATGCTCTTCATTATGTTTAAATAGCCACTATTCTGTACTAAGAGTGCTCCACTTTTATTTATAAGGTTTTCAGTGACTAAATACTCAAAGTTGTTTGTCTCTTCTTCCTAGTTTGTCTTCATCTGGAAACTCATTTAAAACTTTTTTACCATGGGTGACCCTGCTGGTATTTAAAATACTACTGGCATAGCTTTCAGAATTATAGCAACACGCAAGCCATCACAGTATGACAAACTGACAGACAATTGGTGGAGTTTTGAGAGGGTTGGGGGTGAATTACAGGAGTGAGAGAGTAAAAATAAGTCAAATGAGGTAAGCAGTTTTCAGTTTATTCTAAATAGGCTCTGTCTTTTTTTTTTTTTTTTTTTTTTTAACAACCTACTGCTGCTAATATTTAAGTTGCTTTTCAATTATTTGGACACTGGATTAAAATATTTTTGGGTATGACACCGTGCAGCCATTGAAGAGACCCCAGCTTACTACGGGACTGGTTTTGTTGTGTGTGTGTGTGTGATCTCTCAAACAACTGTATGTATTGTGTGCTGTCGAGTCTGTTCTGTCTCAGTTACTGTATATAAGTTTTCCGAGGCTGTTAATCTTTACGAGAGCAGAAATCCTCATCATATCCTCGAAGCAACTGGTAGATTTGAACTGTTGACCTTGCGGTTAGCAGCACAGTTTATAATCCACTATGTTACTTGGGTTCCTTATATATGCATGGCTGTTGTTGGTGGTTATGTTCTGTGGAGTCAGTTTCAACTCATAGCAACCCTGTATAGGGTTTCTAAGGCTGTAAATCTTTTTGGGAGCAGAAAGTCTCATCTTTCTCCCACAGAACCACTGGTAGTTTCAAACTGCTAACCTTGAGGTTAGCAGCCCCACTTGTAACCACTACACTACCAGAGCTCCTTTATATATACTTACATATTCAATATTTATATACTTAATTGTCTAGCTTTATAAATATTAAAAGATTAGGGAAAATGTATTCCACAATTTGGGAAGTTATTATAGGTAATTTTATTTTGCTCTTAATTTGTCTGCAATCAGAAATTATACACATACATTAACATGAGACACAATAAAACTTTCAAAAAGTGAGTTAATGAAGAAGGAAGTTGATCATCAGGGAAATCGTGCCTTTCTATTGGCTGAGGGTAGGGAGACTTTGCTCTTAACTATCAAGTGTCAGTAGTGTGGAGATGAGTGCTTCATATTCTCATAGCCTGAAGTCATCAAACATGGGCTGCATTCAAATAATGTCCCTAGTATTTTTTATTCTCTTACTTATCCAAACATTCTTCTGAGTTTAGCTGGGGCTGATAATGTGTTGGTATATCTGTCTTCAGAGGCAGAATGAACTGGCTATGTCAACTCAAGTCTTCTGGTCCACGAAACATTGATAAGACACTAAATTTCATTGTAACTACTTAATTAAAATCAGAATTATGTGCCAGACTGCAAAACCCTTTGAACTGTGAGGTCAATGGTTCAAGCTCACCAGCTGCTCCTTGTAAACCCTATACAGGGTTGCTCTGGGTCGGAACCAACTTGAAGGCACTTATCATCATCATCACATTGGTGGGCTTGGTTAATATAATTTAATATCCCTGAGACAGATCCATACTCAATATGCTGACAAAATCAGATTTCTGAACTTTGCTGGGGAAACACAGACCATGTACTGGGAAATTTACCAAAGCAGACCATCCTCTAAAGCTTGTTAGCAGTTAGGCATGTGGTTCATTTGAGCAATCCTAGAACCTGAATGCTGTTGTTGTTGTTGTTGCAACATCAAATTAGTTCCAACCCATAACAATCCTGTATATGGTTTCCGAGGAATGATTGGTGAGCTTGAACCATTGACTAAACTGACTTTCAGTTCAGTGCATTAGCCCACAGCGCTGCACCTGAGCATTTTCTTATTGTTGTACAGTACTTACTGTATCTATAGAATTGTATCTACTTTCTTTACCAGAGAGTGAAACCTTTCAAGATAGATATTCTTTCTTCATTTTAGGTGCAATTAGTACTGAGTTTCTGGCATAAAGTATACATTTAATTCATATTTATTGACTAAAAATATATTAATTGAGGTTATTTTAAAATACACATACACACATGAGGAGGCTTAAAAATGTTCATGGAAAAATTGAATTAAAAGATTCTATAATTTTTCCATAATTTTTTTGAAGCTCCTTCATATATGTATACAAAAACTACAGTCCCAAAACTATATATTATGTTTTTTTTATTATTGTTGTTAAGTGCCTTCAAGTTGGTTCCAGCTA